>NC_135834.1:13751880-14051880 GCF_964213995.1 Mustelus asterias | reverse complement strand
GAAATAACCAGGCATGTTACACGCAGATAGTCCTGAAATAACAGTGCATGTTACATACAGATAGTCCTGAAATAACAATGCCCGTTACACTCAGATAGTCCTGAAATAACACTGAACGTTACATACAGAAAGTCCTGAAATAACAGTGCACGTTACCTACAGAAAGTCCTGAAATAACAATGCACGTTACATACACATAGTCCTGAAATAACAGTGCACGTTACATACAGATTGTCCTGAAATAACAGTGCACGTTACACTCAGATAGACCTGAAATAACAGTTGAAGTGGGGAAAAATATACAGATGAGTACACTTTAAAAAATGACTGCCTGGCACATAAACAGTCACCTGGGAAAGAGACATTAAACAGGCACTGACCTTTAGGACAGACAGCCACTTGAGATTAAAACATAAAGGACAGACAGCTATTTAAAGTTAAACATGCAGGAATCAGATCCTGCAGGAAGCCAGCCAGGGCTTGAGGCATTCTTTAGGAAAAGGACAATAGGGTTGGGTAAAGAGATGGGGTGGGATCGGGAATACATAAATGCAGGAAAACCAATTACTGTAAATTACTGTATGAATAGTCCGAAACTAAAGTCATTGATAGGGAAAATGTACCCATCCTATGAAACAATGCGATGTTAACATGCTTATGTCTGTATCTGTCTGTATTTGTCTATAACAATGTGTTAACGATCGATCACCTACTTGATTACAACGATGTGATAATGGCTAGATGTCCGGTCTATCTGTTGTGTAAAGGGTATAAAGATGGACCGCTCCTATTGTCTCATTGAGAGAAGGTTTGTTGCTTGTTAGTGCCTTGTCTCCACGAAGCTTCATTAAAATAAAACTGTATTCTTGAAACCTTCAAGCCTGACCCAGTGGTACATTTCCCACAACAATTGGCGTAGTCGGCTGGGATCCTATTACTGGTGAGATCGATTGGTCACGATCAGAGCCGGGGTAGAGATCACTGAATCTGTGAGAGTCAGACAAGGTCAAGAATACAGTTTGCAAGGGGTTAAACATAAGGGGTTAAACTTAAGGGGTATTTGTAGTAATAAGTATTGTTGTATATGATATAGTGAAAAGTCCTAACTGCTGATAGTGATAAGGAACTGTTGCTTGTGCTGACCGACAAGAGGACAAGGTAGTGCCTGTCTCAAAACCCTGCCTTAGACCGGCTGTTAAGAGGAGGAACCTCCCACGTGAAGGTCAGGAGATTGAAGTGGGTAAAGAGACACCAAGGGCACTGAGGATTGTGAAGCACAAGTGGCAGAGGTCGGTTAACATCAAACTCTGTAGTGGCGAACAAACGCAGAGTTGCTATCTGATTGCATGAAAGTTTGAAAAGTTGGGAACTGTACTGTCAATGTTGTGAAATGCAGGGGGGAAAAGGAGCTTAATCAACTCTGACCTAAACCGGACTCCGGTGGAGAAGCACATTGCCGAGGTGGTAATAGTGGAAGCCGTGAGTATAACTTGAAACCCTGTAACGGTAGTGAAACACGGTGCTAGCATAGTAATAGTGGCCGGGGGTAGTGAAGTCCCTACGGTAGAGAGCACACTTTACTGGGGAGTAATCGTGGCCGGGGTTAGTGAAGTCTGCAAAATAGCAGATAATGAAGTTAAAAGAGGACCTGCAGGATCTCTCATTGAAGTTTACATGACAGACAGGAAAGAGTTAATAAAGAGAATGCAAAAGGATGGCTGGGATACTTCTCACACCTTAGAGCAGCAGAGAAAGTGGATAGATAAGGAAAAGAGAAACAAGACAAAGAAGATAGGAGTAATGTTAATACATCAGTTCGCTGGTCTAATTGAGCAAGTAGTCGCCTCGACTAAGAAGTGGAGTGAAGATAAAGAAAGGATTAGAGAATTAGAATCCCGAGTGAGGGAACTGGAGAAGCAAAACCAGATTTTAGAAGAAAAGCAATGGAGAGCGGTGACTGTTCCTCTACCTCCTTATGAGTCCACACAGCAGGGACCAACCGCTCCTCCAGAGGAGTGGGAAGCACGAGAACACAACTTAGCACCAGTAACCCGAGGGGGAACAAATGCGCGACCAAAGGCAACTTATCAACCCTTCACCCCAGGTGAGAGACAGCAGATCATGGCTTCCCTGAGTAAATTACAAACTAGAAGCGCAAACACTAAATTCTGGGAAGAATTAGACACAATCTGGGTAGGACACCAATTACACCTGAGAGACGTACACCAGCTGGTCAGGGCAGCCTGTCCAGCGGGTAAGTGGAGGCAGGTAGCAGGTGGACCCGCTGCTCCTCCAGCATAGGATTATAATGGGGGACGGTGGACACATGCAGTCACCCTAACATCAGAGATAGATGCCCAACAGGCACCCTTCACCCAGGTTAAAGCAGAGATTCAGAGGGTATAAGGGAATGCTCCCACTAACTGGAGCAGAATTACCACAACAAAACAGTTAAAAGGGGAAGGAGCTTCTGAATACGGGGAACGGTTGTTCCAGGTATATCAAGAGTGCTCAGGACAAGGGAACCCAGGTCGAGGGGATCGAGCGTTCATCCAGGCTTTTAAGGATGGACTCTCTAGTGCTCACCAGGTCATCCTAAAAATGGGAGTGATTATGTCCCAAGATTACGATGAATTGGTAGAATGGGCTAGTGGCATACCTGGAGGTGGATAGGAGAGATCTTAGTTTTTGTATTTCAATGTGTTTGTGTGATCTGGAAGCTTGTCGAATGTTGGTGGTTGTTGTTGTATTAGATTGAGAGCAGGGAGCTGTCGAAGCCTGTTTGTTCCTGTGGAGTGTTTGTTGCAGGCAGTGGGTGCAGTGGTTTGCACCTTGGTTTAGCCTCAGGGGGGCTGTGGAAGTGTTAAAACTGTTAAAGATTAAAGTGATAAGATTTCTTGAATTTACTTCTGTTTTTGACTTTAATTACAGTTTGGAAGAAAGAAGAATAAAAGCGACTGTCTTAATCAACGTTCTGTATTCTCTTTAAATGTTTTACTTACATCCCAGTTTGAATGAAAAAGGATGTGCTGTGGAATGACTGTTGGAAGCTTCCATGTGTGTCTGTGTGTGTTTAAACAAAGTGGTTGCGTGGATGTTTTGTTGTTGTTTGCTTTAATGTTTTAATGTTAAGAAAGGATTTAAACCTTGGAAGGAACCATGTGCTCTTTCCTTCGTCTTGAAGTAGAAATTATAAGAGTTAGTTGAGAAGTTAAGAGAAGAAAATAAGTAATTTTGTGGAAAGGTAGAAAAGCAGGAACAAAAGAATGAGGTAAATATATTGTCTATGAGTCAGTTTAAAGTATATCAAGTCAGGGAAATGCAGTATTAAGGTCCGCAGAATATCGCGATTTACGAACGTCAGACAGTTTAGTCTTCTGTAACTGGTTAAAATTATGTACTGCCATCGGAATTTCATGTGCCATCTATTGTTCAAGGTTTGCCAAATATAAAAACACTACAAAGCTTAAAATCTTGCCAGTTAAGAATCAAACCAAAACGTTTCTAATCAATTAACTAGTATGTATTGTACCTACTTTGATTTTGATTCGGCGCCTGTTATTTTCCTAGAGTGCGGGGGTTTTGATCTGGAGCTCAGTTTAAAAATAGAAACGGCTTGAATTAAAAGGGTTTGGATATCACGGTTACGATGTGTGAAGTGGTATGATTATAGACCCGAGAATAACATCAAATCCTGAAAAGCCTTAAGCAACTTTGTATGATATATTTATATACTATATATTGTGTATCAAATTAGAGATAATGTAAGTGTACATCATATAAAGATTGGAGCTGTATGGCATGTGATTTTAATGGGGAAAGTGATGTCTTTTGATAAGATTACATACAAATGAGTGGATGTCCAGCTGCAGCCAAAACAAAAAGCCAGTACAAAGTGTTATTTAATTCACACTAAGCTTTCTCTGGAAGGGGGATATGTAATTAAATGTATAATGCACTAGCTAAAGCCATACAAACATCGGGGAAAATGTGGACAGAGGTATTGCCCACTATACTAATGAGATTAAGAGCTACCACAAACCGGACAACCGGATTAACCCCTTATGAGCTAATGACAGGACGGGCGATGCAATTACCAGAAAGCATCATAACAGGTGGGACCGATGTAGGTCCATTAAAAGATAAAATCAGGAGATACGTTCTGGACCTGAGCACCCAACTAAAAGGGATGTGCAAATTGGTAAAAGACAATCAGGAAATAAAAGACGCAGAGAGAGAGCTTGAAATGCTCCCTGACGTCCCAACAGCGGGAAGTCGCGTCCTAGTAAAAACATTACCCGACAAACCAGGGTTTGCACCAAAATGGAATGGGCCATATGAAGTTATAATTAGTGGAGACACCTGTGCCTGTATAGACATAAGAGGGAAAGGTGTCTGGAAACATTGGACACAGCTTAAACTATACAAGGGGACAAATAAATAATTAAATTGATGAACTAACAGAACTGCTTTCCTCAACACAGGCAAAGACTGCAAGCAAGAACGACTGGCGCGCGTGGGTTGATAGATAATATAACTCGTAAAGATTATATGAATTATAGTGTTAGGTTTGATATTTGATCGTTGCGAATATGTATGTAATCGCGTATGTAACTGTACTACTTTGCGTTGTCGTGACTGTAAATTTAACTGGATTGGAGGATAACATGTTTTACAAAGCGCACGTACATTTACACGGGAATCGAACTGTATGTTACCCGTTAGCACAATCGGTAGAAGCCCTATTTGTAGCCACCCCTGGGTGGACCCCTCATGACTTATATACTGCAGATACATCAGATACACCCTGTAAGGGACAAATTGGCAAATATAAAAGAGGTTTACAGGGGAGATGTGTGGGACTTGTAAACCCCACAGATCCTGTGTGCAGGGGGTTCCAACAGGTGGGAGGAAAAGCTTGTTCAGATACTGCAAGCTATCCGCTTTGTTTTACGGGGCAGGGATGGGGATGTGCCGATGCCTTGGTCCCTAAGAATGATGTCGGGTTAATAAGGGACAGTTTACTTGCACTTGTGATGAACAGAAATGTCTGAATATAACCGCGGGAAGACAGTTTATTTGTGGACAATGCAATGGAACTCACGTAAGCTCAGCCAAATGGACATACCCATTTGATACTTACCAAGTGGTGGGATCAAACGGGGAGTCAAGTAAACCGAACAATTGGCAATATGAACAAACTCATAATCAAGACACTAAATGTTACCGAGCTAAGAAGGGATATGTGTTCCTCTGCAATGGTACTTACACGACAGAAACTCCAAACCTCCCAAACCGTTTTGCAGCAGGAACAATCGGACCACTGACTGTTCCATGCCCTCAGAAGGGGCATATTCGGAGGAGAATAGTAACTCGGGCTATCAGCAAAGAATTCTGCGCTGATTGGGAAGCCCCGGGCACAATGCGATCCTCACTGGGACATGGGTTCCTTGGAGCCTTATCTCTGGGGGGGGGGCAGCAGGAGTGATTAGTGCAAAGAATAGGAATCATATTGTTTGTGGACTAACAGTCCTGGGAAACAGCACTTCAAAAGCACTGGAGGCTGTTAACCAAGAAATGGCTGAACTGAGATTATATGCACAACAGACACGATACGCAGTGGACTATCAGTTCGCACAACAAGGGGGAGTGTGTACAATTATAGGCAATAAATGCATAACCCATGTCACAGACGAGTCCTATAACATTACACAGATCATCAATAGCATCAGAGAACAACTTGATAGCTTCAGACAGGGACCCAAGAAAGGAAGTAACTGGCTGGAATGGCTAGTGGGGGGGTCCTGGGAATCTTACTTATTACATGGATTGGTCATACTCATTTCAATTGTAATTGTCTGTTGTCTCATTGTTGGATGCCTAAAAGTCTGTTGCAAGGTGATGGTGACTAGAATTGTGCCAGGAGCCAGTGTATCCATCGAAGAAGAAACCCCGATGAAGATCCCCGAAGACATCAGAAGAAATGAAGAAGGAAAGAAGAAGAACAAAGAATTATAAATATAAAACTGTTGGTCGAGGGATTATTAAACTCATAATCCGACCAGAAGTGGGGACTGAAGTGGGGAAAAATATACAGATGAGTACACTTTAAAAAATGACTGCCTGGCACATAAACCGTCACCTGGGAAAGAGACATTAAACAGGCACTGACCTTTAGGACAGACAGCCACTTGAGATTAAAACATAAAGGACAGACAGCTATTCAATATTAAACATGCAGGAATCAGATCCTGCAGGAAGCCAGCCAGGGCTTGAGGCACTCTTTAGGATAAGGACAATAGGGTTGGGTAAAGAGATTAGCTACAGGTTGGATCGGGAATACATAAATGCAGGAAAACCAATTACTGTAAATTACTGTCTGAATAGACCAAAACTAAAGTCATTGATAGGGAAAATGTACCCATCCTATGAAACAATGCGATGTTAACATGCTTATGTCTGTATCTGTCTGTATTTGTCTATAACGATGTGTTAACGATCGATCACCTACTTGATTACAACGATGTGATAATGGCTCGATGTCCGGTCCATCTATTGTGTAAAGGGTATAAAGATGGACCGCTCCTATTGTCTCATTGAGAGAAGGTTTGCTGCTTGTTAGTGCCTTTTCTCCACGAAGCTTCATTAAAATAAAACTGTATTCATGAAACCTTCAAGCCTGACCCAGTGGTACATTTCCCACAACACAGTGCACGTTACACACAGATAGTCCTGAAATAACAATGCATGTTACATACAGATAGAGATGAAATAACAGTGCACATTACACTCAGATAGTCCTGAAATAACAGTACACGTTACATACAGATAGTCCTGAAATAACAATGCACGTGACACAAAGATAGAGCTGAAATAACAGTGCACGTTACATACAGATAGTCCTGAAGTAACAGTACACGTTATATACAGATAGTCCTGAAAAAACAGTGCACGTTACATACAGATAGACCTGAAATAACAGTGCACGTTACATACTGATAGTCCTGAAATAACACTGCATGATACATACAGATAGTCCCGAAATAACAATGCACGTTACATACTGATAGTCCTGAAATAACACTGCACATTACATGCAGATAGTCCTGAAATAACAATGCACGTTACATACTGATAGTCCTGAAATAACAGTGCACGTTACACTCAGAAGCCCTGTAATAACAATGCATGTTACATACAAATAGTCATGAAATGACAGTGCACGTTACACTCAGACAGTCCTGAAATAACAGTGCACGTTACACTCAGATAGTCATGATATAACAGTGCATATTACATACAGATAATCCTGAAATATCAGTGCACGTGACGTAGAGATAATACTGAAATAACAGTGCATGTCACTCAGATGGTCCTGAAATAACAGTGCACGTTGCACTCAGGAAGTCCTGAAATAACAATGCACGTTACACACACATAGTCCTGAAATGACAGTGCAGGTGACATACAGATAGACCTGAAATAACAATGAATGTTACATGCAGATAATCCTGACATAACAGTGCACGTTACATACAGATAGACCTGAAACAACAGTACACGTTACATACAGATAGTCCTGAAATAACAGTGCACATTACATACAGATAGTCCTGAAATAACAGTGCACATTACATACAGATAGTCCTGAAATAACAGTGCACGTTACATACAGATAGTCCTGAAATAACAGTGCACATTACATACAGATAGTCCTGAAATAAAAGTGCATGTTACAGACTGATAGTCCTGAAATAACAGTGCACATTACATACAGAAATTCCTGAAATAACAATGCACGTTACACTTAGATAGTCCTGAAATAACAGTGCACGTTACACTCAGAAGCCCTGTAATAACAGTGCACGTTACATACAGATAGTCCTGAAATAACAATGCACGTTACATACAAATCGTCATGAAATAACAGTGCACGTTACACTCAGATAGTCCTGATATAACAGTGCACATTACATACAGATAATCCTGAAATAACAGTGCACGTGACATGCAGATAATACTGAAATAACAATGCATGTCACTCGGATAGTCCTGAAGTAACAGTGCATGTTCCACTCAGATAGTGCTGAAATAACAGTGCACGTTACATACAGATAGTCCTGAAATAACAGTGCATGTTGCACTCAGATAGTCCTGAAATAACAATGCATGTTACATACAGATAGTCCTGAAATAACAATGCACGTTACATACAGATAGTCCCGAAATAAAAGTGCATGTTACTCTCAGATAGTCCCGAAATAACAGTGCATGTTACACTCAGATAGTCCTAAAATAACAATGGATATTACACTCACATAGACCTGAAATAACAATGCACGTTACATACAGATAGTCCTGAAATAACAATGCACGTTAAATACTGATAGCCCTGAAATAACAGTGCACGTTACATACAGATAGTCCTGAAATAACAGTGCATGTTGCACTCAGATAGTCCTGAAATAACAATGCATGTTACATACAGATAGACCTGAAATAACAATGCACGTTACATACAGATAGTCCCGAAATAACAATGCACATTACATACAGATAGTCCTGAAATAACAGTGCATGTGACACTCAGATAGTCCTGAAATAACAGTGCACGTTGCACTCAGATAGTCCTGAAATAACAGTGCACGTTACACTCAGATAGTCCTGATATAACAGTGCACGTTACATACAGATGATCCTGAAATAACAGTGCACGTGACATGCAGATAATACTGAAATAACAATGCATGTCACTCAGATAGTCCTGAAATAACAGTGCATGTTCCACTCAGATAGTGCTGAAATAACAGTGCACGTTACATACAGATAGTCCTGAAATAACAGTGCATGTTGCACTCAGATAGTCCTGAAATAACAATGCATGTTACATACAGATAGTCCTGAAATAACAATGCACGTTACATACAGATAGTCCCGAAATAACAATGCACATTACATAAAGATAGTCCTGAAATAACACTGCATGTTACACACAGATAGTCCTGAAATAACAGTGGATGTTACATACAAATAGTCATGAAATAACGGTGCACGTTACGCTCAGATGGTCCTGAAATAACAATGCACGTTACATACTGATAGTCCTGAAATAACACTGCACATTACATACAGATAGTCCTGAAATAACAATGCACGTTACATACTGATAGCCCTGAAATAACAGTGCACGTTACATACAGATAGTCCTGAAATAACAGTGCATGTTGCACTCAGATAGTCCTGAAATAACAATGCACGTTACATACAGATAGTCCCGAAATAACAATGCACGTTACATACAGATAGTCCCGAAATAACAATGCACATTACACTCAGATGGTCCTGAAATAACAGTGGACATTACATACAGATAGTCCTGAAATAACAATGCACGTTACATACAGATAGTCCTGAAATAACAGTGCATGTTGCACTCAGATAGTCCTGAAATAACAATGCATGTTACATACAGATAGTCCCGAAATAACAATGCACGTTACATACAGATAGTCCTGAAATAACAATGCACGTTACATACAGATAGTCCCGAAATAACAATGCACATTACATAAAGATAGTCCTGAAATAACAGTGGATGTTACATACAAATAGTCATGAAATAACGGTGCACGTTACGCTTAAATGGTCCTGAAATAACAGTGCACGTTACATACAGATAGACCTGAAATGACAATGCACGTTACATACAGATAGTCCCGAAATAACATTGCACATTACACTCAGATAGTCCTGAAATAACAGTGCACATTGCCCTGAGATGGTCCTGAAATAACAGTGCACGTTACATACAGATAGTCCTGAAATAGCAGTGCATGTTGCACTCAGATAGTCCTGAAATAACAGTGCACGTTGCACTCAGATAGTCCTGAAATAACAGTGCACGTTACACTCAGATAGTCCTGAAATAACAATGCATGTTACACTCAGATAGACCTGAAATAACAATGCACGTTACATACAGATAGTCCCGAAATAACAATGCACATTACACTCAGATGGTCCTGAAATAACAGTGCACGTGACATGCAGATAATACTGAAATAACAATGCATGTCACTCAGATAGTCCTGAAATAACAGTGCATGTTCCACTCAGATAGTCCTGAAATAACAGTGCACGTTACATACAGATAGTCCTGAAATAACAGTGCATGTTGCACTCAGATAGTCCTGAAATAACAGTGGATGTTACATACAAATAGTCATGAAATAACGGTGCACGTTACGCTCAGATGGTCCTGAAATAACAGTGCACGTTACATACAGATAGTCCTGAAATAACAATGCACATTACATAAAGATAGTCCTGAAATAACACTGCATGTTACACACAGATAGTCCTGAAATAACAGTGGATGTTACATACAAATAGTCATGAAATAACGGTGCACGTTACGCTCAGATGGTCCTGAAATAACAGTGCACGTTACACACACATAGTCCTGAAATGACAGTGCACGTCACATACAGATAGTCCTGAAGTAACAGTGCACGTCACACTCAGATAGTCCTGAAATAACAGTGCACGTGACAGACAGATAATACTGAAATAACAATGCACGTTACATACAGATAGTCCTGAAATAACAGTGCACGTTACATACAGATAGTCCTGAAATAACACTGCACATTACATACAGATAGTCCTGAAATAACAGTGCACGTTACATACAGATAGTCCTGAAATAACAGTGCATGTTGCACTCAGATAGTCCTGCAATAACAATGCATGTTACATACAGATAGTCCCGAAATAACAATGCACGTTACATACAGATAGTCCTGAAATAACAATGCACGTTACATACAGATAGTCCCGAAATAACAATGCACATTACATAAAGATAGTCCTGAAATAACACTGCATGTTACACACAGATAGTCCTGAAATAACAGTGGATGTTACATACAAATAGTCATGAAATAACGGTGCACGTTACGCTTAAATGGTCCTGAAATAACAGTGCACGTTACATACAGATAGACCTGAAATGACAATGCACATTACATACAGATAGACCCGAAATAACATTGCACATTACACTCAGATAGTCCTGAAATAACAGTGGATATGACCTACAGATAGTCCTGAAATAACAGTGCACATTGCCCTGAGATGGTCCTGAAATAACAGTGCACGTTACATACAGATAGTCCTGAAATAGCAGTGCATGTTGCACTCAGATAGTCCTGAAATAACAATGCATGTTACATACAGATAGTCCTGAAATAACAATGCACGTTACATACAGATAGTCCCGAAATAAAAGTGCATATTACACTCAGATAGTCCCGAAATAACAGTGCACGTTACATACAGATAGTCCCGAAATAAAAGTGCATATTACACTCAGATAGTCCTGAAATAACAATGCATGTTACACTCAGATAGACCTGAAATAACAATGCACGTTACATACAGATAGTCCCGAAATAACAATGCACATTGCACTCAGATGGTCCTGAAATAACAATGGACATTACATACAGATAGTCCTGAAATAACAGTGCACGTTACACTCAGATAGTCCTGAAATAACAGTGCACGTTACATACAGATAGTCCTGAAATAACAGTGCACATGACAGACAGATAATACTGAAATAACAATGCACGTTACATACTGATAGTCCTGGAATAACACTGCACATTACATACAGATAGTCCTGAAATAACAATGCACGTTACATACTGATAGCCCTGAAATAACAGTGCATGTTGCACTCAGATAGTCCTGAAATAACAGTGCACGTTACATACAGATAGTCCTGAAATAACAGTGCATGTTGCACTCAGATAGTCCTGAAATAACAGTGCACGTTACATACAGATAGTCCTGAAATAACAGTGCATGTTGCACTCAGATAGTCCTGAAATAACAATGCACGTTACATACAGATAGTCCTGAAATAACAGTGCATGTTGCACTCAGATAGTCCTGAAATAACAATGCACGTTACATACAGATAGACCTGAAATAACAATGCACGTTACATACAGATAGTCCCGAAATAACAATGCACATTACATACAGATAGTCCTGAAATAACAGTGCATGTGACACTCGGATAGTCCTGAAATAACAGTGCACGTTACATACAGATAGTCGGAAATAACAATGCATGTTACACTCAGATAGACCTGAAATAACAATGCACGTTACATACAGATAGTCCCGAAATAACAATGCACTTTACACTCAGATGGTCCTGAAATAACAGTGCACGTTACACTCAGACAGTCCTGATATAACAGTGCACGTTACATACAGATGATCCTGAAATAACAGTGCACGTGACATGCAGATAATACTGAAATAACAATGCATGTCACTCAGATAGTCCTGAAATAACAGTGCATGTTCCACTCAGATAGTCCTGAAATAACAGTGCACGTTACATACAGATAGTCCTGAAATAACAGTGCATGTTGCACTCAGATAGTCCTGAAATAACAATGCATGTTACATACAGATAGTCCTGAAATAACAATGCATGTTACATACAGATAGTCCCGAAATAACAATGCACATTACATAAAGATAGTCCTGAAATAACACTGCATGTTACACACAGATAGTCCTGAAATAACAGTGGATGTTACATACAAATAGTCATGAGATAACGGTGCACGTTACGCTCAGATGGTCCTGAAATAACAGTGCACGTTACACACACATAGTCCTGAAATGACAGTGCAGGTGATATACAGATAATACTGAAATAACAGTGCGCGTTACACTCAGATAGTCCTGAAATAACAGTGCACGTTACATACAGATAGACCTGAAATAACAATGCACGTTACATACAGATAGTCCCGAAATAACAATGCACATTACACTCAGATAGTCCTGAAATAACAGTGCACGTTACATACAGATAGTCCCGAAATGACAATGCACATTACATACAGATAGTCCTGAAATAACACTGCATGTTACACTCAGATAGTCCTGAAATAACAGTGCATGTTACATACAGAGAGTCCAGAAATAACAGTGCACGTTACATACAGATAGTCCTGAAATAACAATGCACGTTAAATACAGATAGTCCTGAAATAACAGTGCACGTTACATACAGAGAGTCCTGAAATAACAGTGCACGTTACATACAGATAGTTTTGAAATAACAGTGCACGTCACATACAGATAGGCCTGAAATAACAGTGGATGTTATATACAGATAGTCCTGAAATAACAATGCACGTTACACTCAGATACTCCTGAAATAACAGTGCACGTTATCTACAGAAAGTCCTGAAATAACAGTTCACGTTACATCCACATAGTCCTGAAATAACAGTGCATGTTACATACAGATAGTCCTGAAATAACAGTGCACATTACATGCAGATAGTCCTGAAATAACAGTGCACGTTACATACAGGTAGAGCTGAAATAACAATGCACGTTGCACTCAAGATAGTCCTGAAATAACAATGCACGTCACATACAGATAGACCTGAAATAAAAGTGGACGTTACATACAGATAGTCCTGGAATAACAATGCACATTACATACAGATAGTCCTGTGGTGAACCATAGTTGGTTACCACTATGAGTACTGAACCATAGATGGTCAGCACGATGGGTATTTGTAGATATGTTACTGTAGTTACTGTTGGGGTTAGGGTTGGGCTGTTCTACCTGTTGATATTGTTCTGTGGTACACTCCAGTTGGCTCCGCCTACCTGGAGAAGTATAAAGGTCACTGCACTGCCTGGTGACCCTTTAGTCTGGGCTTGTATTGTATATAGTGTGCTCCATTCTTGTCAGTAATAAAAGCCTTTATTTCTCAGGTACAATCTAGGCTCCCGAGTGATTTAATCGCGCATCAATTTTATTACTAACAAAATTTTGGTAAAATAAAAACCATGGAGCAAATGTTGAAACCCGATCGGCTTACTTTAGATCCACGTGCGGCAGGAGCGTCGAACACTTTTGACCATTGGTTAAAGTGTTTTCAAGACTACATCGATGCCTCAACAGCCATTCAAAACAACGCCGATAGACTGCGGGTCCTCCACGCGAGGGTAAGCGACACTGTATACTCATCAATCCGCGATGCCCAAGACTACAAAGGGGCCATCGAACTACTTAAGAAACTGTAGAACAAACCGCCAAACGAGATCCATGCTCGACACCTTCTAGCCACTCGACGGCGGCAGCCCGGTGAAACGACAGGACAGTAGCTGCGCGAACTTCAGCAGCTAGCCAGAGCCTGCAACTGCGAGCCAGTGTCGGCGGCCCAGTAGACTATCTGTATGTAATGTGCACTGTTATTTCAGGGCTATCTGTATGTAATGTGCACTGTTATTTCAGGACTATCTGAGCATAATGTGTATTGTTATTTCAGTATTACCTGTATGTCACGGCACTGTTATTTCAGGACTATCTGTATGTAACGCGCATTGACTTGATCTGAGATGCGTTCGTGGCGGGAATCGGCTCATCGTATATTCGCCTTCGGCTGCTAGAGCAAGGTAACCTAGACCTCGCTAAGACGGTAGAATTGGCTGACACAATGGAAACGGCCTCCAGAAGTCTAGAAACGTACCCCACCGACCACGTGGGAACATCGTGGCAAGTACAGCCACTGACTCAACTTTACCCAGCGGCTCCGAAAAACTGCGCGATTGTGCTTTCAACCTCGGACCTGACGACGGCGGCAGCTCCAGGAGGCCCGCGGTGTTACTTCTGTGGATTGGCGAAACACCCTCGGCAGCGATGTCCAGCTAGAACTGTATTTTGCTCCGTGTGTGGGAAGAAAGGGCATTATGCCAAAGTCTGCAGGACCAAACCACCCTCCAAACATAGCAGCGCGGCGTGTGATTCTCCAGAGCCTGTCTCCTTGTCTCCAGCGTCTTCGAGGTCTTCCACCACGTGCGATTCCAGAGCGCCGCCATTCCTGACGACGAAGACGCAAGACACGTGCGACCTGCAGGGGCCGCCACTTTTAGCACCACCGACCACGTGCGATCCATGGGTGCAGCCATTTTGGTCGGCACCGACCGCAGACGACCAGCAGGGGTCATCATCATCAACCATCTCAGCTGCCTGCAGTTGCACCCAAGACCCAACGGTGGCGTCAATCATCCTGGACCAGGCCAAGCCTCACAGACTCGACAAGTCCATGATGGGCATAGAGGTAAATGGACGCCAAATTCATTGTTTGTTTGACAGCGGGAGCACGGAGAGTTTCATTCACCCTGACACCGTGAAACGGTGCGGTCTCCGAGTACGGACTGTCAGACAGACAATTTCGATGGCGTCGAGGTCCCGGTCTGTTACCGTGCTAGGGAGCTGCATGGTCAACCTAACGGTGCGGGGCACAGTTTACGAGAACTTCAGGCTCCTCGTGTTACCACACCTTTGTGATCCGATACTCCTGGGACTAGACTTTATGGTCCACCTGAGGAGTGTAACCCTGCAGTACGATGGGCCACTCCCTCCACTTTCAGTGGGAGCACAGCAGCCTCCAAATTGCCCAGCGCGCTTCACGTGTAGCCTCTCGACACTCAGAATCACCCCACCATCCTTATTCGAGAATCTCGTGCCAGGCTGCAAGCCCATCGCAACCAAGAGCAGGCGTTACAGCGCTGAGGATCGGATCTTTATTCGATCTGAAGTTCAGCGGCTCCTCAGGGAAGGGATCATTCAACCCAGCACTAGTCCATGGAGAGCGCAAGTCGTGGTAGTTAAAACTGGAAACAAACCCCGGATGGTCATAGACTATAGTCAGACCATTAATAGATACACGCAGCTGGATGCGTATCCCCTCCCCGCGCATATCTGACATGGTCAACCAGATTGCGCAGTACCGGGTGTTCTCCACCATCGACTTGAAGTCAGCTTACCACCAGCTCCCCATTCGCCCAGAGGACCGAAAATACACGGCCTTTGAGGCGGATGGTCGTCTTTACCACTTTTTAAGGGTTCCCTTTGGCATCACGAATGGGGTCTCGGTCTTCCAGCATGCAATGGACCGAATGGTGGACCAGAATGGGCTGCGGGCTATCTTCCCGTACCTGGATAACGTCACTATCTGCGGCCATGACCAGCAGGACCACGATGCCAACCTCCTTAGATTTTTACGCACTGCATCTCGCCTGAATCTGACCTACAACAGGGAGAAGTACGTATTTAGCAAGCACCGCCTCGCAATTCTCGGATACGTGGTGGAAAACGGGGTCCTTGGCCCTGATCCAGACCGTATGCGTCCCCTCCTCGAACCTCCCCTGCCCACTAGCATCAAAGCACTGAGAAGATGCTTAGGTTTCTTTTCATACTATGCACAGTGGGTTCCCAATTATGCGGACAAAGCCCGTCCGCTCATCAAGTCTACCTCTTTTCCCCTAGCAACAGAGGCTCGCTTAGCCTTTGAAGGGATAAAAGCCGACATCGCGAAAGCCACGAT
Source organism: Mustelus asterias (assembly GCF_964213995.1). NCBI lineage: Eukaryota > Metazoa > Chordata > Chondrichthyes > Carcharhiniformes > Triakidae > Mustelus > Mustelus asterias. The sequence continues at coordinate 14,035,438 of NC_135834.1, read as the reverse complement.
GCACGCTGTTGATGAGTCCATCCCCTTTCAGGTGGAGAGTGATGCATCTGATTTCGCCCTGGCCGCCACACTTAACCAGACGGGCAGGCCCATCGCCTTTTTCTCTCGCACCCTCCAAGGCCCTGAAATTCGGCACTCCGCGATGGAAAAAGAGGCCCAGGCCATTGTGGAGGCCGTTCGGCATTGGCGCCATTACTTGGCGGGAAAACGATTCACCCTGCTCACCGACCAGCGGTCCGTGGCGTTCATGTTCAACAACACGTTACGGGGTAAGATCAAAAATGATAAAATCTTGAGGTGGAGAATCGAACTCTCCACCTACCACTATGATATCATGTACCGTCCAGGGAAGCTCAATGAGCCCTCAGACGCCCTGTCGCGTGGAACATGCGCTAGTGTGCAGGAGGATCGATTACAGGCCCTTCACAATGATCTCTGCCATCCGGGGTTCACTTGGCTCTTCCATTTCGTAAAGGCCCGGAATCTACCCTACTTAGTGGATGATGTCAGGTCCATAACCCGAAGCTGCCAGGTATGTGCTGAATGCAAACCGCACTTCTACTGACCTGACAGGGCACACCTCATTAAGGCCACTCGCCCTTTTGAAAGACTGAGTGTGGACTTCAAGGGCCCCCTCCCTTCGACAGATCGGAACGTGTACTTCCTCAATGTGATTGACGAGTACTCACGATTCCCTTTTGCCATTCCCTGTTCAGATATGACCGCTGCCACGGTTATCAAAGCATTACGGGATCTTTTCACCCTGTTCGGTTACCCCAGCTATATCCACAGTGATAGGGGCTCGTCATTTATGAGTGACGACTTGTGGCAATACCTGCTCTCAAAAGGGATTGCCTCAAGTAGAACAACGAGTTACAACCCTAGGGGTAATGGACAGGTTGAACGAGAAAATGCGACAGTCTGGAAGGCTGTCTTACTGGCTTTGAGGTCTAAAGGTCTTCCAGTCTCCCGTTGGCAAGAGGTACTCTCTGATGCGCTCCATTCCATCCGCTCCCTCCTGTGTACGGCAACCAACGCTACTCCACATGAGAGGATGTTTTCCTTCCCGAGGAAGTCTTCCTCTGGGACCTCATTACCGTCTTGGTTGACGTACTCAGGACCTGTCCTCCTGCGGCGGCATGTTAGGGCCCGCAAGTCCGACCCTTTGGTTGAACAGGTCCATCTCCTCCACGCCAACCCTCAATATGCCGATGTGGCATATCCTGACGGGCGAGAGGACACGGTCTCTATTAGAGATCTGGCGCCTGCAGGGGACTTGGAAACCCCAGTCGCTCCCACACCCCTAGTTAGGGACCCCTTGACCTTTATCTCCCCTCCTGACACGGCGCGGGCAGTATCGGGACCACCACTTAATCCTCTTACTCCCGTGTACAGCTTGCCTGAGTCCAGGAGATTGTCGCCACCTCGAGGTGTGCTCGAGTCCAGCAGGTTGTCGCCACCTCGTGGTCCACCCGTCCATGAGGAACTGGAGGAGTCACTGGACACCGCCTTGGAGAGAAGGTCACCACGGTCACCAGAACCGGCGTTACCGCCAGTGTTGAGGAGGTCGCAGAGACGGTGCGGTCCTCCAATACGACTGAACTTGTGAATATATGAACAGTTGTTCTGTTTTTTTTTGCCCCGCCGGCCTTTGTTTTAAAGGAGGGGTAAATGTGGTGAACCATAGTTGGTTACCACTATGAGTACTGAACCATAGATGGTCAGCACGATGGGTATTTGTAGATATGTTACTGTTGTCACTGTTGGGGTTAGGGTTGGGCTGTTCTACCTGTTGATATTGATCTGTGGTACACTCCAGTTGGCTCCGCCTACCTGGAGAAGTATAAAAGTCACTGCACTGCCTGGTGACCCTTTAGTCTGGGCTTGTATTGTATATAGTGTGCTCCATTCTTGTTAGTAATAAAAGCCTTTATTTCGCGGGTACAATCTAGCCTCCCGAGTGATTTAATCGCGCATCAAGTCCTAAAATAACAGTGCACATTACATGCAGATCATCCTGAAATAACAGTGCACGTTACATACAGATAGTCGTGAAATAACAGTGCACATGACATACAGGTAATACTGAAATAACAATGCACATTACATACAGATACTCCTGAAATAACAGTGCAGGTTACAAACAGATAGTCCTGAAATAACAGTGCATGTGACATACAGATAGTCCTGAAATAACAGTGCACGTTCCATACAGAGAGTCCTGAAATAACAATGTATGTTACATACAGATAGTCCTGAAATACCAGTGCACGTAACATACAGATAGACCTGACATAACAGTGCATATCACTCAGATAGTCCTGAAATAACACTGCACGTTACACTAAGATAGTCCTGAAATCACAGTGGACATTACATACAGATAGTCCTGAAATAACAATGCATGTTACATACAGATAGACCTGAAATAACAATGCACGTTACATACAGATAGTCCCGAAATAACAATGCACATTACATACTGATAGCCCAGAAATAACAGGGCACGTTACATACAGATAGACCTGAAATAACAGTGCACGTTACATACAGATAGTCCTGAAATAACAGTGCACGTTACATACAGATAGTCCCGAAATAACAGTGCACGTTACATACAGAAAGTCCTGAAATAACAGTGCATGTTACACTCAGATAGTCCTGAAATAACAGTGGACGTTATATACATATATTCCTGAAATAACAGTGCACGTTACACGCAGATACTCCTGAAATAACAGTGCACGTTACCTCCAGAAAGTCCTGAAATAACAGTGCACGTTACATTCAGATAGACCTGAAATAACAGTGCACGTTACACTCAGATAGTCCTGAAACAACAGTGCACGTTACATACAGATAGACCTGTAATAACAGTGCACGTTACATACAGATAGTCCTGAACTAACAGTGCACGTTACACTCAGATAGTCCTGAAATAACAGTGCACGTTACATACAGACAGTCCCGAAATAACAATGCAAGTTAGTTATAGATAGTCCTGAAATAACAGTGCACGTTACATACAGATAGTCATGAAATAACAATGCACGTTACATACAGATAGTCCTGAAATAACAGTGCACGTTACACACAGATAGTCCTGAAATAACAATGCACGTTACATACAGAAAGTCCTGAAATAACAGTGCACGTTACAGACAGATAGTCCTGAAATAACAGTGCACGTTACACTCAGATAGTCCTGAAATAACAGTGCACGTTACATACAGATAGACCTGTAATAACAGTGCACGTTACATACAGATAGTCCCGAAATAACAATGCACATTACACTCAGATAGTCCTGATATAACACTGCATGTTACATACAGATAGTCCTGAAATAACAGTGCACGTTACATAGAGATAGTCCTGAAATAACGATACGTGTTCAATACAGAGAGTCCTGAAATAACAGTGCACGTTACATACAGATAGCCCTGAAATAACAGTGCACGTTACATACAGATAGACCTGAAATAACAGTGAACGTTACATAAAGATAGTTTTGAAATAACAATGCACGTTACACTCAGGCACTCCTGAAATAACAGTGCATGTTACATACAGATAGACCTGAAATAACAATGCACGTTACATACAGATAGTCCTGAAATAACAGTGCATGTTACATACAAGATAATACTGAAATAACAGTGCACGTCACACTCAGATAGGCCTGAAATAACAGTGGACGTTACATACAGATAGAGCTGAAATAACAATGCACGTTACACTCAGATAGGCCTGAAATAACAGTGGACGTTACACTCAGATATTGCTCAAATACCAGTGCACGTTACACTCAGATAGTCCTGAAATAACAGTGGACGTTACACTCAGATAGTCTTGAAATAACAGTGCACGTTACATACAGATAGTCCAGAAATAACAGTGCACGTGACATACAGATAATACTGAAATAACAGTGCATGTTACATACAGATAGTCCGGATATACTAGTGCATGTTCCACTCACATAGTGCTGAAATAACAGTGCACGTTACATGCAGATAGTCCTGAAATAGCAGCGCACGTTACATACAGATCGTCCTGAAATAACAGTGCATGTTACACACAGATAGTCCTGAAATAACAGTGCACGTTACAGACAGATCGTCCTGAAATAACAGTGCACGTTACATACAGATAGTCCTGAAATAACAGTGCACGTTACACTCAGATAGTCTTGAAATAACAGTGCACGTGACATACAGATAATACTGAAATAACAGTGCATGTTACATACAGATAGTCCGGAAATACTAGTGCATGTTCCACTCACATAGTGCTGAAATAACAGTGCACGTTACATACAGATAGTCCTGAAATAGCAGCGCACGTTACACACAGATAGTCCTGAAATAACAGTGCACGTTACACTCAGATAGTCCTGAAATAACAGTGCACGTTACATACAGATAGTGCTGAAATAACAGTGCACGTTACATACAGATAGTCCTGAAATAACAGTGCACGTTAGTTATAGATAGTCCTGAAACAACAGTGCACGTTACATACAGATAGTCCTGAAATAACAGTGCACGTTACATACAGAAAGTCCTGAAATAACAGTGCACGTTACAGACAGATAGTCCTGAAATAACAGTGCACGTTACACTCAGATAGTCCTGAAATAACAGTGCACGTTACATACAGATAGACCTGTAATAACAGTGCACGTTACATACAGATAGTCCCGAAATAACAATGCACATTACACTCAGATAGTCCTGATATAACACTGCATGTTACATACAGATAGTCCTGAAATAACAGTGCACGTTACATACAGATAGTCCTGAAATAACAGTGCACGTTAGTTATAGATAGTCCTGAAATAACAGTGCACGTTACATGCAGATCGTCCTGAAATAACAGTGCACGTTACATACAGATAGTCATGAAATAACAATGCACGTTACATACAGATAGTCCTGAAATAACAGTGCACGTTACATACAGAAAGTCCTGAAATAACAGTGCACGTTACAGACAGATAGTCCTGAAATAACAGTGCACGTTACACTCAGATAGTCCTGAAATAACAGTGCACGTTACATACAGATAGACCTGTAATAACAGTGCACGTTACATACAGATAGTCCCGAAATAACAATGCACATTACACTCAGATAGTCCTGATATAACACTGCATGTTACATACAGATAGTCCTGAAATACTAGTGCATGTTCCACTCACATAGTGCTGAAATAACAGTGCACGTTACATACAGATCGTCCTGAAATAACAGTGCACGTTACACACAGATAGTCCTGAAATAACAGTGCACGTTACAGACAGATCGTCCTGAAATAACAGTGCACGTTACATACAGATATTCCTGAAATAACAGTGCACGTTACATACAGATAGTCCTGAAATAACAGTGCACGTTACACTCAGATAGTCTTGAAATAACAGTGCACGTTACATACAGATAGAGCTGAAATAACAATGCACGTTACACTCAGATAGGCCTGAAATAACAGTGGACGTTACACTCAGATATTGCTCAAATACCAGTGCACGTTACACTCAGATAGTCCTGAAATAACAGTGGACGTTACACTCAGATAGTCTTGAAATAACAGTGCACGTTACATACAGATAGTCCAGAAATAACAGTGCACGTGACATACAGATAATACTGAAATAACAGTGCATGTTACATACAGATAGTCCGGATATACTAGTGCATGTTCCACTCACATAGTGCTGAAATAACAGTGCACGTTACATGCAGATAGTCCTGAAATAGCAGCGCACGTTACATACAGATCGTCCTGAAATAACAGTGCATGTTACACACAGATAGTCCTGAAATAACAGTGCACGTTACAGACAGATCGTCCTGAAATAACAGTGCACGTTACATACAGATAGTCCTGAAATAACAGTGCACGTTACACTCAGATAGTCTTGAAATAACAGTGCACGTGACATACAGATAATACTGAAATAACAGTGCATGTTACATACAGATAGTCCGGAAATACTAGTGCATGTTCCACTCACATAGTGCTGAAATAACAGTGCACGTTACATACAGATAGTCCTGAAATAGCAGCGCACGTTACACACAGATAGTCCTGAAATAACAGTGCACGTTACACTCAGATAGTCCTGAAATAACAGTGCACGTTACATACAGATAGTGCTGAAATAACAGTGCACGTTACATACAGATAGTCCTGAAATAACAGTGCACGTTAGTTATAGATAGTCCTGAAACAACAGTGCACGTTACATACAGATAGTCCTGAAATAACAGTGCACGTTACATACAGAAAGTCCTGAAATAACAGTGCACGTTACAGACAGATAGTCCTGAAATAACAGTGCACGTTACACTCAGATAGTCCTGAAATAACAGTGCACGTTACATACAGATAGACCTGTAATAACAGTGCACGTTACATACAGATAGTCCCGAAATAACAATGCACATTACACTCAGATAGTCCTGATATAACACTGCATGTTACATACAGATAGTCCTGAAATAACAGTGCACGTTACATACAGATAGTCCTGAAATAACAGTGCACGTTAGTTATAGATAGTCCTGAAATAACAGTGCACGTTACATGCAGATCGTCCTGAAATAACAGTGCACGTTACATACAGATAGTCATGAAATAACAATGCACGTTACATACAGATAGTCCTGAAATAACAGTGCACGTTACATACAGAAAGTCCTGAAATAACAGTGCACGTTACAGACAGATAGTCCTGAAATAACAGTGCACGTTACACTCAGATAGTCCTGAAATAACAGTGCACGTTACATACAGATAGACCTGTAATAACAGTGCACGTTACATACAGATAGTCCCGAAATAACAATGCACATTACACTCAGATAGTCCTGATATAACACTGCATGTTACATACAGATAGTCCTGAAATACTAGTGCATGTTCCACTCACATAGTGCTGAAATAACAGTGCACGTTACATACAGATCGTCCTGAAATAACAGTGCACGTTACACACAGATAGTCCTGAAATAACAGTGCACGTTACAGACAGATCGTCCTGAAATAACAGTGCACGTTACATACAGATATTCCTGAAATAACAGTGCACGTTACATACAGATAGTCCTGAAATAACAGTGCACGTTACACTCAGATAGTCTTGAAATAACAGTGCACGTTACATACAGATAGTCCAGAAATAACAGTGCACGTTACATACAGATAGTCCAGAAATAACAGTGCACGTTACACTCAGATAGTCTTGAAATAACAGTGCACGTTACATACAGATAGTCCAGAAATAACAGTGCACGTTACATACAGATAGTCCTGAAATAACAGTGCACGTGACATACAGATAATACTGAAATAACAGTGCACGTTAGTTATAGATAGTCCTGAAACAACAGTGCACGTTACATACAGATAGTCCTGAAATAACAGTGCACGTTACATACAGAAAGTCCTGAAATAACAGTGCACGTTACAGACAGATAGTCCTGAAATAACAGTGCACGTTACACTCAGATAGTCCTGAAATAACAGTGCACGTTACATACAGATAGACCTGTAATAACAGTGCACGTTACATACAGATAGTCCCGAAATAACAATGCACATTACACTCAGATAGTCCTGATATAACACTGCATGTTACATACAGATAGTCCTGAAATAACAGTGCACGTTACATACAGATAGTCCTGAAATAACAGTGCACGTTAGTTATAGATAGTCCTGAAATAACAGTGCACGTTACATGCAGATCGTCCTGAAATAACAGTGCACGTTACATACAGATAGTCATGAAATAACAATGCACGTTACATACAGATAGTCCTGAAATAACAGTGCACGTTACATACAGAAAGTCCTGAAATAACAGTGCACGTTACAGACAGATAGTCCTGAAATAACAGTGCACGTTACACTCAGATAGTCCTGAAATAACAGTGCACGTTACATACAGATAGACCTGTAATAACAGTGCACGTTACATACAGATAGTCCCGAAATAACAATGCACATTACACTCAGATAGTCCTGATATAACACTGCATGTTACATACAGATAGTCCTGAAATACTAGTGCATGTTCCACTCACATAGTGCTGAAATAACAGTGCACGTTACATACAGATCGTCCTGAAATAACAGTGCACGTTACACACAGATAGTCCTGAAATAACAGTGCACGTTACAGACAGATCGTCCTGAAATAACAGTGCACGTTACATACAGATATTCCTGAAATAACAGTGCACGTTACATACAGATAGTCCTGAAATAACAGTGCACGTTACACTCAGATAGTCTTGAAATAACAGTGCACGTTACATACAGATAGTCCAGAAATAACAGTGCACGTTACATACAGATAGTCCAGAAATAACAGTGCACGTTACACTCAGATAGTCTTGAAATAACAGTGCACGTTACATACAGATAGTCCAGAAATAACAGTGCACGTTACATACAGATAGTCCTGAAATAACAGTGCACGTGACATACAGATAATACTGAAATAACAGTGCATGTTACATACAGATAGTCCGGAAATACTAGTGCATGTTCCACTCACATAGTGCTGAAATAACAGTGCACGTTACATACAGATAGTCCTGAAATAGCAGCGCACGTTACACACAGATAGTCCTGAAATAACAGTGCACGTTACACTCAGATAGTCCTGAAATAACAGTGCACGTTACATACAGATAGTGCTGAAATAACAGTGCACGTTACATACAGATAGTCCTGAAATAACAGTGCACGTTAGTTATAGATAGTCCTGAAATAACAGTGCACGTTACATACAGATCGTCCTGAAATAACAGTGCACGTTACATACAGATAGTCATGAAATAACAATGCACGTTACATACAGATAGTCCTGAAATAACAGTGCACGTTACAGACAGATAGTCCTGAAATAACAGTGCACGTTACACTCAGATAGTCCTGAAATAACAGTGCACGTTACATACAGATAGACCTGTAATAACAGTGCACGTTACATACAGATAGTCCCGAAATAACAATGCACATTACACTCAGATAGTCCTGATATAACACTGCATGTTACATACAGATAGTCCTGAAATAACAGTGCACATTACATACAGATAGACCTGAAATAACAGTGAACGTTACATAAAGATAGTTTTGAAATAACAGTGCACGTTACACTCAGGCACTCCTAAAATTACAGTGCACGTTACATACAAGATAATACTGAAATAACAGTGCACGTCACACTCAGATAGTCCTGAAATAACAGTGCACGTTCCATACAGATAGACCTGAAATAACAGTGCACGTTACATACAGATAGTCCTGAAATAACAGTGCACGTTACATACAGATAGTCCTGAAATAACAGTGCACGTTACATACAGATAGTGCTGAAATAACAGTGCACGTTACATACAGATACTCCTGAAATAACAATGCACGTTACATACAGATAGTCCTGCAATAAGAGTGCACGTTATATACAGATGGACCTGAAATAACAGTGCATGTTACATACAGATAGTCCTGAAATAACAGGGCACGTTACATACAGATAGACCTGAAATAACAATGCACGTTACATACAGATAGTCCCGAAATAACAGTGCACGTTACATGCAGATAGTGCTGAAATAACTCTGCATGTTACAAACAGATAGTCCTGAAATAACAGTGCACGTTACACTCAGATAGGCCTGAAATAACTGTGCACATTACATGCAGATAGACCTGAAATAACAGTGCACGTTACATACAGAGAGTCCTGAAATAACAATGCACGTTACATACAGATAGTCCTGAAATAACAGTGCATGTTCCACTCAGATAGTCCTGAAATAACAATGCACGTTACATACAGATAGACCTGAAATAACAGTGCACGTTACATACAGATAGTCCTGAAATAACAGTGCACGTGACATTCAGATAATACTGAAATAACAGTGCACGTTACATACAGATAGTCCGGAAATACTAGTGCATGTTCCACTCACATAGTGCTGAAATAACAGTGCACGTAACACTCAGATAGTCCTGAAAAATCAGTGCACGTTACATGCAGATAGACCTGAAATAACAGTGCACGTTACACACAGATAGTCCTGAAATAACAGTGCACGTTACATACAGATAGACCTGAAATAGCAGCGCACGTTACACACAGATAGTCCTGAAATAACAGTGCACGTTACACTCAGATAGACCTAAAATAACAGTGCACGTTACATACAGATAGTCCTGAAATAACAGTGCACGTTACATACAGATACTCCTGAAATAACAGTGCACGTTACATACAGATAGTCCTGAAATAACAGTGCACGTTACATACAGATAGACCTGAAATAACAGTGCACGTTACATACAGACAGTCCTGAAATAACAGTGCACGTTACATACCGATCGTCCTGAAATAACAGTGCACGTTACAGACAGATAGTCCTGAAATAACAGTGCACGTTACAGACAGTCCTGAAATAACAGTACACGTTACATACCGATCGTCCTGAAATAACAGTGCACATTACATACAGATAGTCATGAAATAACAGTGCACGTTACATACAGATAGTCATGAAATAACAATGCACGTTACATACAGATAGACCTGAAATAACAGTGCACATTACATATAGATAGTCCTGTAATAACAATGCACATTACACTCAGATAGTCCTGAAAAATCAGTGCACGTTACAGACAGATAGTCCTGAAATAACAGTGCACGTTACATACAGATTGACCTGAAATAACAATGCACGTTACATACAGATAGACCTGAAATAACAGTGCACATTACATACAGATAGTCCTGAAATAACAGTGCACATTACATACAGATAGTCCTGAAAAATCAGTGCACGTTACAGACAGATAGTCCTGAAATAACAGTGCACGTTACATACAGATAGACCTGAAATAACAGTGCACGTTACATACAGATAGTTCTAAAATAACAGTGCACGTTACATACAGATAGTCCTGAAATAACAGTGCACGTTACATACAGATAGACCTGAAATAACAGTGCACGTTACATACAGATAGTGCTGAAATAACAGTGCACGTTACATACAGATAGTGCTGAAATAACAGTGCACGTTACATACAGATAGACCTGAAATAACAGTGCATGTTACATACAGATAGTTCTAAAATAACAGTGCACGTTACATATAGATACTCCTGAAATAACAGTGCACGTTACATACAGATAGACCTGAAATAACAATGCACGTTACATACAGATAGTCCTGAAATAACAGTGCACATTTGATGCGCGTCAATAAGCACATGGAACCAAGGCTTCGATATTGAAGGCTTTTATTGTGTAACAATGGAACTACTAACACGAATACACCAGTTCAGACTGAAGGGGTCCTGCCGGAGCAGGGGGTCTTATACCTCGCCACCGGAGGCGGGACCCCACTGGAATGTGCCATGATAACTCTTATAACAGGTAAACACCCTAACCCAACAACATAGTACAACCCCCACAGTAACAACACCCTAGCCCAACAGTAACATAGTAACAACCCCCAGTGGTGAACCAACGATGGTTCACCACATTCACCCCTCCTTTAAGAACAAAAGGTGGCGGGGTGGACGAAAAACAGGTCATATAAACAGACAATAACAGAAAAATCACAGGATTCACAAGTCCAGACGGTCTGGAGGACCGCACCGACGCTGCGATCTCCTCAACACCGGTTGCGAAACCGGGGCAGGTGCCGATCGCCTCAACACCGGTTGCGAAACCGGAGCAGGTGCCGATCTCCTCAACACCGGTTGCGAAACCGGAGCAGGTGCTTGTGGTGGCGCTCTTTCCAAAGCAACGTCTGGCTGTCCCCTCAAGGACTCCCGGGCCGGCCGGCCCTGGTGAGGCGATGGTGCAGGGGATCCTGGAACGTTTGGTCGTAGTGGTGGTGGTGATGATGATGGTGGCGCCGATCTCCGAGTCTCAGGCAAGCTGTACATGGGAGTAAAAGTGTTATGCACTGGTCCCGGTGCTGACCGCGCCACGTCTGGGGAAGTCATGAGGAGTAGTGGATTCGTGACTGGGGGAATAGGAGCGACAGGAGTTGCTACGTCCCCTGCGGGCGCCAGGTCTCTAATGGAGACAGTGTCCTCTCGCCCGTCAGGATATGCCACATAGGCATACTGAGGGTTGGCGTGGAGGAGTTGGACCGGTTCGACCAAGGGGTCGGACTTGCGAGCCCTCACATGGCGCCGCAGAAGGACGGGTCCTGGGTACGTCAACCAGGCTGGCAATGAGGTCCCCGAGGACGACTTCCGAGGGAATGAGAACATCCTCTCGTGGGGAGTAGCATTGGTTGCCGTACACAGGAGGGAGCGGATAGAATGGAGCGCATTTGGAAGGACCTCCTGCCAACGGGAGACTGGAAGGCCCCTGGATTTCAGTGCCAGTAGGACAGCCTTCCAGACTGTAGCATTCTCCCTTTCCACCTGTCCGTTACCCCTAGGGTTGTAGCTCGTGGTTCTACTAGAGGCAATCCCGAATGAGAGCAGGAATTGCCTCAAGTCGTTGCTCATGAACGACGAGCCCCTGTCGCTATGAATGTAGCAGGGGTACCCGAACAGGGTAAAAAGTTCGCTGAAAACCTTGATGACGGTGGCAGTTGACGTGTCCGCACAGGGGAAAACAAACGGAAACCGGGAATACTCGTCTATTATGTTGAGAAAATAGACATTCCGGTCCGTTGAGGGAAGGGGGCCCTTAAAATCCACACTCAGCCTCTCAAAAGGGCGAGTGGCCTTGACCAATTGTGCCCGGTCTGGTCGATAAAAGTGTGGTTTGCATTCTGCGCAAATCCGACAGCTTCTAGTCACTGACCTGACATCCTCCACCGAGTAAGGCAGGTTGCGGGCTTTGACGAAGTGGTAGAGTCTGGTGACTCCAGGATGACACAGATCATTGTGGAGAGCCTTCAAGCGGTCCTCCTGCATGATGGCGCATGTTCCGCGCGAGAGGGCATCCGAGGGCTCATTGAGCTTCCCTGGACGATACATAATATCGTAATTATAGGTGGAGAGCTCAATTCTCCACCGCAAGATCTTATCGTTCTTGATCTTGCCCCTCTGCGTGTTACTGAACATAAACGCCACGGATCGTTGATCCGTGATCAGGGTGAACCGCTTCCCTGCCAGGTAATGGCGCCAGTGTCTGACTGCCTCCACAATGGCCTGAGCCTCCTTCTCCACCGCTGAGTGCCAAATTTCTGGGCCTTGAAGGGTGCGGGAAAAGAACGCGACGGGCCTGCCTGCCTGGTTTAGTGTGGCGGCTAGGGCGAAGTCAGATGCATCACTCTCCACCTGGAAAGGGATGGATTCATCCACCGCGTGCATCGTGGCTTTCGAGATGTCGCTCTTCAAAACCTTGAAGGCCAATTGGGCCTCCGGCGTAAGTGGAAAAGTCGTGGACTTAATGAGCGGACGAGCTTTGTCCGCGTAGTTGGGGACCCACTGTGCATAATACGAAAAAAACCCGAGGCATCTCCTCAGTGCTTTCGTGCTAGCGGGCAAGGGAAGTTCAGTGAGTGGGCGCATACGGTCTGGATCAGGGCCAATGACCCCGTTTTCCACCACGTATCCGAGGATGGCTAACCTACGCGTACGGAATACGCACTTCTCCCTGTTATAGGTCAGATTCAGGCGAGATGCAGTGCGCAGAAAGTGTTGGAGATTCGTGTCGTGGTCCTGCTGGTCATGGCCGCAGATGGTGACGTTATCCAGGTACGGGAAGGTAGCCCGCAACACGTTCTGGTCCACCATTCGGTCCATAGCACGCTGGAAGACCGAGACCCCATTGGTGACACCAAATGGAACCCTGAGGAATTGGTATAGACGACCATCCGCCTCAAAAGCCGTATATTGTCGGTCCTCTGGGCAGATGGGGAGTTGATGGTAGGCGGACTTAAGGTCTATGGTAGAAAACACTCGGTACTGCGCAATCTGATTGACCATATCAGAAATGCGCGGGAGAGGATACGCATCCAGCTGCGTATAACGATTAATGGTCTGACTATAGTCGATGACCATCCGAGGTTTGTTCCCGCTTTTGACTACCACGACCTGCGCTCTCCACGGACTAGCACTGGCCTGTATGATCCCTTCCTTGAGGAGCCGCTGAACCTCAGATCTAATAAAGATCCGGTCCTCAGCGCTGTAACGCCTACTTTTAGTAGCGATGGGCTTGCAGCCAGGTACCAGATTTTTAAAAAGGGATGGTGTAGTAATTTTCAGGGTGGATAGATTACATGCGGGGCGCTTTGGGCAATTTGGAGGCTGCGGCTGATTCCCTACTGCCAGTGAAGGGAGTGGCCCACCGTACTGTAGGATCACACTCCTCATGTGGGCCATAAAGTTTAGTCCGAGGAGAATTGGCGGGCAAAGGTGAGGTAACACAAGGAGCCTGTATTGCTCGTAAATTGTGCCCTGTACCTCAAGAGTTACCATACATCGTCCTTGGATCGGTACAGACCGGGACCGTGATGCCATGGAAATTGTCTGCTTGGCAGGGAGAACCCGGAGTCCACACCTTTTAGCAGTTTCAGGGTGTATGAAACTTTCGGTGCTCCCACTGTCAAACAGACAATTCACAGTTCTGCCACTAACCTTTACCTCCATCATAGAATGTTCCAGTCTGTAATGCCTGGTCTGATCCAGAGAGATCGACGCCACCGTTGGCCCCTGGGTGTCACTGCATGCTGCCGATGTGGATGCTGAGGACCCCTGCTGGTCGCTGCTGCATGCTGCCGATGTGGATGCTGAGGACCCCTGCTGGTCGCTCCTAGTCGTCGTGGACCATGATGGCCGCCCCCATGAATCGCATGTGGGCGAGGGCGCCAAGCGCAGCGACTCCTGGTGGTCTTCCTCCTCCTCCGTCAGCCACAATGGCGCCGTCCTGGATTCGCACGTGGTCGGACCTCGTGGGTACTGCGATGCCGAAGGAGATTGTCTCCGTTCTGGAGGGTTACAAGCTGCACTGCCGTTTTTAGACTTAGACCAAGCTACACTGCCGTTTTTAGGTTTGGACCTGCAGACTTTGCCATAGTGGCCTTTTTTACCGCACTGGCTGCAGATTGCCGTTCTTGCCGGACACTGTTGCCGTGGATGCTTGGCCCCTCCACAAAAATAGCATCGCTGGCCACCTGGAGCTGCCGCCGTCGTCGAATCGATCTGGGAGCGCGGGTTCGCGGGGCGAGGAGGGAGCTGAGCTTGCTCCAACCACGTTGACTGCACGTGGTCCTCGGGGTACAGCGCCAAGCTCTTCGACGCCGCCTCCAACCTCACGGCCATCTCCATTGCCTGGGTCAAGTTGAGTTTCCCCTTTTCTAGCAATTTAAGCCTGATGTACGAGGACCCTACCCCTGCTACGAACGCGTCTCGGGCGAGGTCGTACATATACTGTTCGGCGGAGACGTCCTTGCAGTCGCAACCCCTGGCAAGCTGCAGGAGCTCATTGGCATAATCCTCCATGGTTTCGCCCGACTGCCGACGTCGTGTAGCGAGGAGGTAACGAGCATGTATCTCGTTGGGTGGCATAGTGTATCTTTTCTTTAGGAGCTCGACGGCACCCTGGTAAGTGGGAGCTGCACGAATGGCTAGGTAAATCGTGTCACTTACCCTTGCGTGGAGGACCTGGAGTCTATCACTGTCCGTAGTGATAGCTACCGAGGCTGCCAGGTAGTCCTCAAAGCACTTCCACCAATGGGCGAATGTGTTAGCTGCACCGACCGCACGTGGGTCCAGTGTCAGACGATCCGGTTTTAGAATCTGTTCCATACTCTCTGTTTTTCTTCTTGTTGCACAGTTGTGAGTTTTCTGTTTACTTTATTAAATTGATGCGCGTCAATAAGCACATGGAACCAAGGCTTCGGTATTGAAGGCTTTAATAAAGTAACAATGGAACTACTAACACGAATACACCAGTTCAGACTGAAGGGGTCCTGCCGGAGCAGGGGGTCTTATACCTCGCCACCGGAGGCGGGACCCCACTGGAATGTGCCATGATAACTCTTATAACAGGTAAACACCCTAACCCAACAACATAGTACAACCCCCACAGTAACAACACCCTAGCCCAACAGTAACATAGTAACAAACCCCAGTGGTGAACCAACGATGGTTCACCACAACATTACATACAGATAGTCCTGAAATAACAGTGCACGTTACATACAGATAGTCATGAAATAACAGTGCACGTTACACTCAGATAGTCCTGAAATAACAATGCATGTTACACTCAGATAGTCCTGAAATAAAAGGGCACGTTACATACAGATAGTCCTGAAATAACAATGCAAGTTACATACAGATAGTCCTGAAATAACAGTGCACGTTACACTCAGATAGTCCTGAAATATCAGTGCACGTCACATACAGGTAGTCCTGAAATAACAGTGCACATTACATGCAGATAGTCCTGAAATAACAGTGCACGTTACATACAGAGAGTCCTGAAATAACAGTGCACGTTACATACAGATCGTCCTGAAATAACAGTGCACGTTATACTCAGAAAGTCCTGAAATATCAGTGCACGTCACATACAGATAGTCCTGAAATAACAGTGCACGTTACACACAGATAGTCCTGAAATAGCAGTGCACGTTACATACAGATAGTCCCGAAATAACAATGCATGTTACATACAGATAGTCCTAAAATAACAGTGCACGTTACACACAGATAGTCCTGAAATAACAGTGCACATGACAGACAGATAGTCCTGAAATAACAGTGCACGTTACATGCAGATACTCCTGAAATAACAGTGCACGTTACATACAGATAGTCCTGAAATAACAGTGCACGTTACATACAGATAGTCCTGAAATAACAATGCACGTGACATACAGATAATACTGAAATAACAATGCACGTTACATACAGATAGTCCTGAAATAACAGTGGATGTTACATACAGATAGTCCTGAAATAACAGTGCACGTTACATACAGATAGTCCTGAAATAACAATGCACGTGACATACAGATAATACTGAAATAACAATGCACGTTACATACAGATAGTCCTGAAATAACAGTGCACGTTACATACAGATAGTCCTGAAATAACAGTGCACGTCACACTCAGATAGTCCTGAAATATCAATGCACGTTACATACAAATAGTCATGAAATATCAATGCACGTTACATACAGATAGTCCTGATATAACAGTGCACGTTACATGCAAATAGTCATGAAATAACAGTGCACGTTATATACAGATAGACCTGAAATAAGAGTGCACGTTACATACAGATAGTCCTGAAATAACAATGCACGTTACATACAGATAGTCCTGAAATAACAGTGCACATTACATACAGATAGTCCTGATATAACAGTGCACGTTACATGCAAATAGTCATGAAATAACAGTGCACGTTATATACAGATAGACCTGAAATAAGAGTGCACGTTACATACAGATAGTCCTGAAATAACAGTGCACGTTACATACAGATAGTCCTGAAATAACAGTGCACATTACATTTCGATCGACCTGAAATAACCATGCATGTTAATCTCAGATTGTCCTGAAATAACAGTGCACGTTACATACAGATAGTCCTGAAAACACATGCACGTTACATACAGATAGACCTGAAATAACAATGCACGTTACATACAGATAGACCTGAAATAACAGTGCACGTTACATACAGATAGTCCTGAAATAACAGTGCACGTTACATATAGATAGTCCCGAAATAACAGTGCACGTTACATACAGATAGTTCTGAAATAACAGTGCACGTTACATACAGATAGTCCCAAAATAACAGTGCACGTTACATACAGATAGTCCTGAAATAACAGTGCACGTTACATACAGATAGTCCCGAAATAACAGTGCACGTTACATACAGATAGTCCTGAAATAACAGTGCACATTACATTTCGATCGACCTGAAATAACCATGCATGTTAATCTCAGATTGTCCTGAAATAACAGTGCACGTTACATGCAAATAGACATGAAATAACAGTGCACGTTACACTCAGATAGTGCTGAAATAACAGTGCACGTGACATACAGATATTCCTGAAACAACAGTGCACATTACATACAGATGGACCTGAAATAACAATGCATGTTAAATACAGATATTCCTGTAATAACAATGCACGTTACATACAGATAGCCCTGAAATAACAGTGCATGTAACATACAGATAGACCTGAAATAACAGTGAACGTTACACTCAGATAGCCCTGAAATAACAATGCACGTTACATACAGATAGTCCTGAGATAACAGCTCACGTTACCTCCAGATAGACATGAAAAAACAATGCATTTTACACTCAGATTGTCCTGAAATAACAGTGCACGTTACATACAGATAGACCTGAAATAACAGTGCACGTTACATACAGATAGACCTGAGATAACAGTGCACGTTACTTACAGATAGTCCTGAAATAACAGTGCACGTTACATACAGATAGTCCTGAAATAACAGTTCACGTTACTTACAGATAGTCCTGAAATAACAGTGCACGTTACATACAGATAGTCCTGAAATAACAGTTCACGTTACTTACAGATAGTCCTGAAATAACAGTGCATGTTACATCCAGATAGACATGAAAAAGCAATGCACGTTACATACAGATAGTCCTGAAATAACACTGCACGTTACATACAGATGATCCTGAAATAACAATGCAAGTTACAACCAGATAGACCTGAAATGACGATGTACGTTACATACAGATAGTCCTGAAATAACAGTGCACGTTCCATACAGATAGTCCTGAAATAACAATGCACGTTACATCTGTTGTGGGAAATGTACCACTGAGTCAGGCTTGAAGGTTTCATGAATACAGTTTTATTTTAATGAAGCTTCGTGGAGAAAAGGCACCAACAAGCAACAAACCTTCTCTCAATGAGACAATAGGAGCAGTCCATCTTTATACCCTTTACACAATAGATAGACCGGACATCTAGCCATTATCACATCGTTGTAATCAATTCGGTGATCGATCGTCAACACATCGTGATAGACAAATACAGACAGATACAGACATAAGCATGTTAACATCGCATTGTTTCATAGGATGGGTACATTTTCTACGTCAGTGGCCATCAATGACTTTAGTTTCGGTCTATTCATACAGTAATTTACAGTAATTGGTTTTCCTGCATTTATGTATTCCCGATCCAACCTGTAGCTAATCTCTTTACCCAACCCTATTGTCCTTATCCTAAAGAGTGCCTCAAGCCCTGGCTGGCTTCCTGCAGGATCTGATTCCTGCATGTTTAATTTTGAATAGCAGTCTGTCCTTTATGTTTTAATCTTAAGTAGCTGTCTGTCCTAAAGGTCAGTGCCTGTTTAATGTCTCTTTCCCAGGTGACGGTTTATGTGCCAGGCAGTCATTTTTTAAAGTGTACTCATCTGTATATTTTTTCCCACTTCAGTCCCCACTTCTGGTCGGATTATGAGTTTAATAATCCCTCGACCAACAGTTTTATATGTATAATTCTTTGTTCTTCTTCTTTCCTTCTTCATTTCTTCTGATGTCTTCGGGGATCTTCATCGGGGTTTCTTCTTCGATGGATACACTGGCTCCTGGCACAATTCTAGTCACCATCACCTTGCAACAGACTTTTAGGCATCCAACAATGAGACAACAGACAATTACAATTGAAATGAGTATGACCAATCCATGTAATAAGTAAGATTCCCAGGACCCCCCCACTAGCCATTCCAGCCAGTTACTTCCTTTCTTGGGTCCCTGTCTGAAGCTATCAAGTTGTTCTCTGATGCTATTGATGATCTGTGTAATGTTATAGGACTCGTCTGTGACATGGGTTATGCATTTATTGCCTATAATTGTACACACTCCCCCTTGTTGTGCGAACTGATAGTCCACTGCGTATCGTGTCTGTTGTGCATATAATCTCAGTTCAGCCATTTCTTGGTTAACAGCCTCCAGTGCTTTTGAAGTGCTGTTTCCCAGGACTGTTAGTCCACAAACAATATGATTCCTATTCTTTGCACTAATCACTCCTGCTGCCCCCCCCCCAGAGATAAGGCTCCAAGGAACCCATGTCCCAGTGAGGATCGCATTGTGCCCGGGGCTTCCCAATCAGCGCAGAATTCTTTGCTGATAGCCCGAGTTACTATTCTCCTCCGAATATGCCCCTTCTGAGGGCATGGAACAGTCAGTGGTCCGATTGTTCCTGCTGCAAAACGGTTTGGGAGGTTTGGAGTTTCTGTCGTGTAAGTACCATTGCAGAGGAACACATATCCCTTCTTAGCTCGGTAACATTTAGTGTCTTGATTATGAGTTTGTTCATATTGCCAATTGTTCGGTTTACTTGACTCCCCGTTTGATCCCACCACTTGGTAAGTATCAAATGGGTATGTCCATTTGGCTGAGCTTACGTGAGTTCCATTGCATTGTCCACAAATAAACTGTCTTCCCGCGGTTATATTCAGACATTTCTGTTCATCACAAGTGCAAGTAAACTGTCCCTTATTAACCCGACATCATTCTTAGGGACCAAGGCATCGGCACATCCCCATCCCTGCCCCGTAAAACAAAGCGGATAGCTTGCAGTATCTGAACAAGCTTTTCCTCCCACCTGTTGGAACCCCCTGCACACAGGATCTGTGGGGTTTACAAGTCCCACACATCTCCCCTGTAAACCTCTTTTATATTTGCCAATTTGTCCCTTACAGGGTGTATCTGATGTATCTGCAGTATATAAGTCATGAGGGGTCCACCCAGGGGTGGCTACAAATAGGGCTTCTACCGATTGTGCTAACGGGTAACATACAGTTCGATTCCCGTGTAAATGTACGTGCGCTTTGTAAAACATGTTATCCTCCAATCCAGTTAAATTTACAGTCACGACAACGCAAAGTAGTACAGTTACATACGCGATTACATACATATTCGCAACGATCAAATATCAAACCTAACACTATAATTCATATAATCTTTACGAGTTATATTATCTATCAACCCACGCGCGCCAGTCGTTCTTGCTTGCAGTCTTTGCCTGTGTTGAGGAAAGCAGTTCTGTTAGTTCATCAATTTAATTATTTATTTGTCCCCTTGTATAGTTTAAGCTGTGTCCAATGTTTCCAGACACCTTTCCCTCTTATGTCTATACAGGCACAGGTGTCTCCACTAATTATAACTTCATATGGCCCATTCCATTTTGGTGCAAACCCTGGTTTGTCGGGTAATGTTTTTACTAGGACGCGACTTCCCGCTGTTGGGACGTCAGGGAGCATTTCAAGCTCTCTCTCTGCGTCTTTTATTTCCTGATTGTCTTTTACCAATTTGCACATCCCTTTTAGTTGGGTGCTCAGGTCCAGAACGTATCTCCTGATTTTATCTTTTAATGGACCTACATCGGTCCCACCTGTTATGATGCTTTCTGGTAATTGCATCGCCCGTCCTGTCATTAGCTCAGAAGGGGTTAATCCGGTTGTCCGGTTTGTGGTAGCTCTTAATCTCATTAGTATAGTGGGCAATACCTCTGTCCACATTTTCCCCGATGTTTGTATGGCTTTAGCTAGTGCATTATACATTTAATTACATATCCCCCTTCCAGAGAAAGCTTAGTGTGAATTAAATAACACTTTGTACTGGCTTTTTGTTTTGGCTGCAGCTGGACATCCACTCATTTGTATGTAATCTTATCAAAAGACATCACTTTCCCCATTAAAATCACATGCCATACAGCTCCAATCTTTATATGATGTACACTTACATTATCTCTAATTTGATACACAATATATAGTATATAAATATATCATACAAAGTTGCTTAAGGCTTTTCAGGATTTGATGTTATTCTCGGGTCTATAATCATACCACTTCACACATCGTAACCGTGATATCCAAACCCTTTTAATTCAAGCCGTTTCTATTTTTAAACTGAGCTCCAGATCAAAGCCCCCGCACTCTAGGAAAATAACAGGCGCCGAATCAAAATCAAAGTAGGTACAATACATACTAGTTAATTGATTAGAAACGTTTTGGTTTGATTCTTAACTGGCAAGATTTTAAGCTTTGTAGTGTTTTTATATTTGGCAAACCTTGAACAACAGATGGCACATGAAATTCCGATGGCAGTACATAATTTTAACCAGTTACAGAAGACTAAACTGTCTGACGTTCGTAAATCGCGATATTCTGCGGACCTTAATACTGCATTTCCCTGACTTGATATACTTTAAACTGACTCATAGACAATATATTTACCTCATTCTTTTGTTCCTGCTTTTCTACCTTTCCACAAAATTACTTATTTTCTTCTCTTAACTTCTCAACTAACTCTTATAATTTCTACTTCAAGACGAAGGAAAGAGCACATGGTTCCTTCCAAGGTTTAAATCCTTTCTTAACATTAAAACATTAAAGCAAACAACAACAAAACATCCACGCAACCACTTTGTTTAAACACACACAGACACACATGGAAGCTTCCAACAGTCATTCCACAGCACATCCTTTTTCATTCAAACTGGGATGTAAGTAAAACATTTAAAGAGAATACAGAACGTTGATTAAGACAGTCGCTTTTATTCTTCTTTCTTCCAAACTGTAATTAAAGTCAAAAACAGAAGTAAATTCAAGAAATCTTATCACTTTAATCTTTAACAGTTTTAACACTCCCCCAGCCCCCCTGAGGCTAAACCAAGGTGCAAACCACTGCACCCACTGCCTGCAACAAACACTCCACAGGAACAAACAGGCTTCGACAGCTCCCTGCTCTCAATCTAATACAACAACAACCACCAACATTCGACAAGCTACCAGATCTCACAAACACATTGAAATACAAAAACTAAGATCTCTCCTATCCACCTCCAGGTATGCCACTAGCCCATTCTACCAATTCATCGTAATCTTGGGACATAATCACTCCCATTTTTAGGATGACCTGGTGAGCACTAGAGAGTCCATCCTTAAAAGCCTGGATGAACGCTCGATCCCCTCGACCTGGGTTCCCTTGTCCTGAGCACTCTTGATATACCTGGAACAACCGTTCCCCGTATTCAGAAGCTCCTTCCCCTTTTAACTGTTTTGTTGTGGTAATTCTGCTCCAGTTAGTGGGAGCATTCCCTTATACCCTCTGAATCTCTGCTTTAACCTGGGTGAAGGGTGCCTGTTGGGCATCTATCTCTGATGTTAGGGTGACTGCATGTGTCCACCGTCCCCCATTATAATCCTATGCTGGAGGAACAGCGGGTCCACCTGCTACCTGCCTCCACTTACCCGCTGGACAGGCTGCCCTGAAGCCATTATCTGTTGTCTCTCACCTGGGGTGAATGGTTGATAAGTTGCCTTTGGTCGCACATCTGTTCCCCCTCAGGTGACTGGCGCTAAGTTGTCTTCTAGTGCTTCCCACTCCTCTGGAGGAGCGGTTGGTCCCTGCTGTGTGGACTCAGAAGGAAGTAGAGGAACAGTCACCGCTCTCCATTGCTTTTCTTCTAAAACCTGGTTTTGCTTCTCCAGTTCCCTCACTCGCGATTCTAATTCTCTAATCCTTTCTTTATCTTCACTCCACTTCTTAGTCGAGGCGACTACTTGCTCAATTAGACCAGCTAACTGATGTATTAACATTACTCCTATCTTCTTTGTCTTGTTTCTCTTTTCCTTATCTATCCACTTTCTCTGCTGCTCTAAGGTGTGAGAAGTATCCCAGCCATCCTTTTGCATTCTCTTTATTAACTCTTTCCTGTCTGTCATGTAAACTTCAATGAGAGATCCTGCAGGTCCCCTTTTAACTTCATTATCTGCTATTTTGCAGACTTCACTAACCCCGGCCACGATTACTCCCCAGTAAAGTGTGCTCTCTACCGTAGGGACTTCACTACCCCCGGCCACTATTACTATGCTAGCACCGTGTTTCACTACCGTTACAGGGTTTCAAGTTATACTCACGGCTTCCACTATTACCACCTCGGCAATGTGCTTCTCCACCGGAGTCCGGTTTAGGTCAGAGTTGATTAAGCTCCTTTTCCCCCCTGCATTTCACAACATTGACAGTACAGTTCCCAACTTTTCAAACTTTCATGCAATCAGATAGCAACTCTGCGTTTGTTCGCCACTACAGAGTTTGATGTTAACCGACCTCTGCCACTTGTGCTTCACAATCCTCAGTGCCCTTGGTGTCTCTTTACCCACTTCAATCTCCTGACCTTCACGTGGGAGGTTCCTCCTCTTAACAGCCGGTCTAAGGCAGGGTTTTGAGACAGGCACTACCTTGTCCTCTTGTCGGTCAGCACAAGCAAGTTACTTATCACTATCAGCAGTTAGTACTTATCACTATATCATATACAACAATACTCATTACTACAAATACCCCTTAAGTTTAACCCCTTATGTTTAACCCCTTGCAAACTGTATTCTTGACCTTGTCTGACTCTCACAGATTCAGTGATCTCTACCCCGGCTCTGATCATGACCAATCGATCACACCAGTAATAGGATCCCAGCCGACTACGCCAATTGTTGTGGGAAATGTACCACTGAGTCAGGCTTGAAGGTTTCAAGAAAACAGTTTTATTTTAATGAAGCTTCGTGGAGAAAAGACACCAACAAGCAGCAAACCTTCTCTCAATGAGACAAGAGGAGCGGTCCATCTTTATACCCTTTACACAATAGATGGACCGGACATCTAGCCATTATCACATCGTTGTAATCAAGTAGGTGATCGATCGTTAACACATTGTTACAGACAAATACAGACAGATACAGACATAAGCATGTTAACATCGCATTGTTTCATAGGATGGGTACATTTCCGACGTCAGTGACCATCAATAGTTTTAGTTTCAGTCTGTTCATACAGTAATTTATAGAAATTGGTTTTCCTGCATTTATGTATTCCCAATCCCACCTGCAGCCAATCTCTTTACCCAACCCTATTGTCCTTTTCCTAAAGAATGCCTCAAGCCCTGGCTGGCTTCCTGCAGGATCTGATTCCTGCATGTTTAACTTTGAATAGCTGTCTATTCTTTATGTTTTAATCTCAAGTGGCTGTCTGTCCTAAAGGTCAGTGCCTGTTTAATGTCTCTTTCCCAGGTGACTGTTTATGTGCCAGGCAGTCAATTTTCAAGTGCACTCATCTGTATATTTTTTCCCACTTCACATTTGGATAGTCCTGAAATAACAGTGCACGTTACACTCAGATAGTCCTGAAATAACAGGGCACGTTACATACAGATTGACCTGAAATAACAGTGCACGTTACACACAGATTGTCCTGAAATAACAGTGCACGTTACATACAGATAGACCTGAAATAACAGGGCACGTTACATACAGATTGACCTGAAATAACAGTGCACGTTACATACAGATAGACCTGAAATAACAGTGCACGTTACATACAGATAGACCTGAAATAACAGTGCACGTGACATACAGATAGACCTGAAATAACAGTGCACGTTACATACAGATAGACCTGAAATAACAGTGCACGTTACATACAGATAGACCTGAAATAACAGTGCACGTTACATACAGATAGACCTGAAAACACGGTGCACATTACATACAGATAGTCCTGAAATAACAGTGCATGTTACATACAGATAGACCTGAAAACACGGTGCACATTACAGACAGATAGAGCTGAAATCACAGTGCACATTACATACAGACAATCCTGAAATAACAGTGCACGTTACACTCAGATAGTCCTGAAATAACAATGCACGTTACATACAGATAGTCCTGAAATAGCAGTGCACGTTACATACAGATAGTCCTGAAATAACAATGCACGTTACATACAGATTGTCATGAAATAACAGTGCACGTTACATTTGGATAGACCTGAAATAACAATGCACATTACACTCAGAGAGTCCTGAAATAACAGTGCACGTTACATACAGATTGTTGTGAAATAACAGTGCATGTTACATCCAGATAGACTTGAAATAACAGTACACGTTACATACATATAGACCTGAAATAACAGTGCACGTTACACACAGATAGTCCTGAAATAACAGTGCACGTTACATACAGATAGTCCTGTAATAACAGTGCACGTTACAGACAGATAGTCCTGAAATAACAGTGCACGTTACATACAGATAGTCCTGAAATAACAATGCACGTTACATACAGATAGTCCTGAAGTAACAGTGCACGTTACACTCAGATAGATTTAAAATACCAGTACACGGTACATACATATAGACATGAAATAACAGTGCACGTTACATACAGATAGTCCTGAAATAACAGTGCACGTTACATCCAGATCGTCCTGTAATAACAGTGCACGTTACATACAGATAGACCTGAAATAACAGTGCACGTCACATACAGATAGACTTGAAATAACAGCGCACGTTACACACAGATAGTCCTGTAACAACAGTGCACGTTACATACAGATAGACCTGAAATAACAGTGCACGTCACATACAGATAGACTTGAAATAACAGTGCACGTCACATACAGATAGACTTGAAATAACAGCGCACGTTACACACAGATAGTCCTGTAATAACAGTGCACGTTACAGACAGATAGTCCTGAAATAACAGTGCACGTTACACTCAGATAGTCCTGAAATAACAGTGCACGTTACATCCAGATAGTCCTGAAATAACAGTGCACGTTACATCCAGATAGTCCTGTAATAACAGTGCACGTTACATACAGATAGACCTGAAATAACAATGCATGTTACATACAGATAGACTTGAAATAACAGCGCACGTTACACACAGATAGTCCTGTAATAACAGTGCACGTTACATACAGATAGACCTGAAATAACAGTGCACATCACATACAGATAGACTTGAAATAACAGTGCACGTCACATACAGATAGACTTGAAATAACAGCGCACGTTACACACAGATAGTCCTGTAATAACAGTGCAAGTTACAGACAGATAGTCCTGAAATAACAGTGCACGTTACACTCAGATAGATCTAAAATACCAGTGCACGTTACATACAGATAGACCTGAAATAACAGTGCACGTTACATACAGATAGACCTGAAATAACAGTGCACGTTACATACAGATAGTCATGAAATAACAGTGCACGTTATATACAGATAGACCTGAAATAACAGTGCACGTTACATACAGATAGACCTGAAATAGCAGTGCATGTTACATACAGATAGTCCTGAAATAACAGTGCACGTTACAGACAGACAGTCCTGAAATAACAGTACACGTGACATACACGTATTGCTGAAATAACAATGCATGTTACATACAGATAGACCGAAAATAACAATGTACGTTACATACACAAATTGCTGAAATAACAGTGCACGTTACACTCACATCGCCCGAAATAACAGTGCACGGTACATACAGATAGTCCCGAAATAACAGTGCACGGTACATACAGATAGTCCTGAAATAACAGTGCACGTTACATACAGATAGTCCAGAAATAACAATGCACGTTACATACAGATAGTCCTGAAATAACAGTGCACGTTACATACAGATAGTCCTGAAATAACAGTGCACATTACACTCAGATAGTCCTGTAATAACAGTGCACGTTACATACAGATAGACCTGAAATAACAGTGCACATCACATACAGATAGACTTGAAATAACAGTGCACGTCACATACAGATAGACTTGAAATAACAGCGCACGTTACACACAGATAGTCCTGTAATAACAGCGCACGTTACACACAGATAGTCCTGAAATAACAGTGCAAGTTACAGACAGATAGTCCTGAAATAACAGTGCACGTTACACTCAGATAGATCTAAAATACCAGTGCACGGTACATACATATAGACATGAAATATCAATGCACGTTACATACAAATAGTCATGAAATAACAGTGCACGTTATATACAGATAGTCATGAAATAACAGTGCACATTACATACAGATAGTCCTGATATAACAGTGCACGTTACATGCAAATCGTCATGAAATAACAGTGCACGTTATATACAGATAGACCTGATATAACAGTGCACGTTACATACAGATAGACCTGAAATAGCAGTGCATGTTACATACAGATAGTCCTGAAATAACAGTGCACGTTACAGACAGACAGTCCTGAAATAACAGTACACGTGACATACACGTATTGCTGAAATAACAGTGCATGTTACATACAGATAGACCGAAAATAACAATGTACGTTACATACACAAAGTGCTGAAATAACAGTGCACGTTACACTCACATCGCCCGAAATAACAGTGCACGGTACATACAGATAGACCTGAAATAACAGTGCACGTTACACTCAGATAGTCCTGAAATAACAGTGCACATTACATACAGATAGTCCTGAAATAACAGTGCACGTTACATACAGATAGTCCTGAAATAACAATGCACGTTACATACAGATAGACCTGAAACAACAGTGCACGTTACATACAGATAGTCCTGAAATAACAGTGCACATTACACTCAGATAGTCCTGAAATAACAGTGCACATTACATGCAGATAGTCCTGAAATAACAGTGCACGATCCATACAGATAGTCCTGAAATAACAGTGCACGTTACATACAGATAGACCTGAAATAACAATGCACGTTACATACAGATAGTCCTGAAATAACAGTGCTCGTTACATACTGATAGTCCTGAAATAACAGTGCACGTTACATACAGATAGTCCTGAAATAACAGTGCACGTTATATCCAGATAGTGCTGGAAAACAGTGCATGTTACATACAGATCTTCCTGAAATAACAGTACACGTGACACACAGATTGTCGAGAAATAACAATGTACGTTACATACAGATAGTCCTGAAATAACAGTGCACGTTACACTCAGATAGTCCTGAAATAACAGTGCACGTTACATACAGATAGTCCTGAAATGACAGTGCACGTTACGCTCAGATACTCCTGAAATAACAGTGCACGTTACATACAGATAGACCTGAAATAACAGTGCACGTTATGATAGATAGTCCTGAAATAACAGTGCACGTTACATACAGATCGTCCTGAAATAACAGTGCACGTTACATACAGATAGACCTGAAATAACAGTGCACGTTATGATAGATAGTCCTGAAATAACAGTGCACGTTACATACAGATCGTCCTGAAATAACATTGCACGTTACATACAGATCGTCCTGAAATAACAGTGCACGTTACATACAGATCGTCCTGAAATAACAGTGCACGTTACATACAGATAGACTTGAAATAACAGTGCACGTAACATACAGATAGTCCTGAAATAACAGTGCACGTTACATACAGATAGTCCTGAAATAACAGTGCACGTTACTTATAGATAATACTGAAATAACAGTGCACGTTACATACAGATCGTCCTGAAATAACAGTGCACGTTACATACAGATAGTCCTGAAATAACAGTGCACGTTACATACAGATCGTCCTGAAATAACAGTGCACGTTACATACAGATCGTCCTGAAATAACAGTGCACGTTACATACAGATCGTCCTGAAATAACAGTGCACGTTACATACAGATAGACTTGAAATAACAGTGCACGTAACATACAGATAGTTCTGAAATAACAGTGCACGTTACATACAGATAGTCCTGAAATAACAGTGCACGTTACTTATAGATAATCCTGAAATAACAGTGCACGTTACATACAGATCGTCCTGAAATAACAGTGCACGTTACATACAGATAGTCCTGAAATAACAGTGCACGTTACATACAGATCGTCCTGAAATAACAGTGCACGTTACATACAGATCGTCCTGAAATAACAGTGCACGTTACATACAGATCGTCCTGAAATAACAGTGCACGTTACATACAGATAGACTTGAAATAACAGTGCACGTAACATACAGATAGTCCTGAAATAACAGTGCACGTTACATACAGATAGTCCTGAAATAACAGTGCACGTTACTTATAGATAATCCTGAAATAACAGTGCACGTTACATACAGATCGTCCTGAAATAACAGTGCACGTTACATACAGATAGTCCTGAAATAACAGTGCACGTTACAGACAGACAGTCCTGGAATAACAGTACACGTGACATACACGTATTGCTGAAATAACAATGCATGTTACATACAGATAGACCGAAAATAACAATGTACGTTACATGCACAAAGTGCTGAAATAACAATGCACATTACACTCACATCGCCCGAAATAACAGTGCACGTTACATACAGATAGTCCCGAAATAACAATGCACGTTACATACAGATAGACCTGAAATAACAGTGCACATTACACTCAGATAGTCCTGAAATAACAGTGCACATTACATACAGATAGTCCTGAAATAACAGCGCACGTTACACTCAGATAGTCCTGAAATAACAGTGCACATTACATGCAGATAGTCCTGAAATAACAGTGCACGATACATACAGATAGTCCTGAAATAACAATGCACGTTACACTCAGATACTCCTGAAATAACAGTGCACGTTACATACAGATAGTCCTGAAATCACAATGCCTGTTACATACAGATAGTCCTGAAATAACAATGCACGTTACACTCAGATACTCCTGAAATAACAGTGCACGTTACCTACAGAAAGTCCTGAAAACACAATGCACGATGCATCCAGATAGTTGTGAAATAACAGTGCACGTTACAAACAGATAGTGCTGAAATAACAGTGCACGTTATATCCAGATAGTGCCGGAAAACAGTGCATGTTACATACAGATCTTCCTGAAATAACAGTACACGTGACACACAGATTGTCGAGAAATAACAATGTACGTTACATACACATAGTCCTGAAATAACAGTGCACGTTACACTCAGAAAGTCCTGAAATAACAGTGCACGTTACACTCAGATAGTCCTGAAATAACAGTGCACGTTACATACAGATAGTCCTGAAATAACAGAGCACGTTACAGACAGATAGTCCTGAAATAACAGTGCACGTTACACTCAGATAGTCCTGAAATAACAGTGCACGTTACATACAGATAGACTTGAAATAACAATGCACGTTACATTTGGATAGACCTGAAATAACAATGCACATTACACTCAGATAGACCTAAAATAACAGTGCACGGTACATACATATAGGCATGAAATAACAGTGCACGTTACATACAGATAGACCTGAAATAACAGTGCACGTTACATACAGATCGTCCTGAAATAACAGCGCACGTTACATACAGATAGACTTGAAATAACAGTGCACGTTACATACAGATAGTCCTGAAATAAGAGTGCACGTTACACTCAGATAGACCTAAAATAACAGTGCACGGTACATACATACAGGTGTGAAATAACAGTGCACGTTACATACAGATAGACCTGAAATAACAGTGCATGTTCCATACAGATAGTCCCGAAATAACATTGCACGTTACATACAGATAGTCCTGAAATAACAATGCACGTTACATACAGATAGTCCTGAAATAACAGTGCACGTTACATACAGATAGTCCTGAAATAACAGTGCACATTACATACAGATAGTCCTGAAATAACAGTGCACGTTACTTATAGATAGTTCTGAAATAACAGTGCACGTTACATACAGATCGTCCTGAAATAACAGTGCACGTTACATACAGATCGTCCTGAAATAACAGTGCACATTACATACAGATCGTCCTGAAATAACAGTGCACGTTACAGACAGATAGACTTGAAATAACAGTGCACGTTACATACAGATACTCCTGAAATAACAGTGCACATTACATACAGATAGTCCTGAAATAACAGTGCAAGTTACTTATAGATAGTCCTGAAATAACAGTGCACGTTACATACAGATCGTCCTGAAATAACAGTGCACGTTACATACAGATAGTCCTGAAATAACAGTGCACGTTACATACAGATCGTCCTGAAATAACAGTGCACGTTACATACAGATAGTGCTGAAATAACAGTGCACGTTACATACAGATACTCCTGAAATAACAGTGCACGTTACATACAAGATAATACTGAAATACCAGTGCACGTTACATACAGATAGTCCTGAAATTAAAGTGCACATTACATACAGATAGTGCTGAAATAACAATGCACGTTACACTCACATCGCCCGAAACTAACAGTGCACGGTACATACATATAGACATGAAATAACTGTGCACGTTACAGACAGATCGTCCCGAAATAACAGTTCCAGTTACATTTGGATAGACCTGAAATAACAATGCACATTACACTCAGATCGTGCTGAAATTACAATGCAGGTTACATACAAGATAATACTGAAATACCAGTGCACGTTACATACAGATAGTCCTGAAATAACAGTGCACATTACACACAGATAGTCCTGAAATAACAATGCACATTACATACAGATAGTCCTGAAATAACAGTGCACATTACATACAGATAGTCCTGAAATAACAGTGCACGTTACATACAGATAGTCCTTAAATAACAGTGCAGGTTACATACAGATAGTCCTGAAATAACAGTGCACGTCACATACAGATAGACCTGAAATAACAGCGCACGTTACACACAGATAGTCCTGTAATAACAGTGCACGTTACATACAGATAGTCCTGAAATAACAGTGCACATTACATACAGATAGTCCTGAAATAACAGTGCACGTTACAGACAGATGGACCTGAAATAACAGTGCACGTTACATAGATAGTCCTGAAATAACAGTCCATGTTACATACAGATAGTCCTGAAATAACAGTGCACGTTACACTCAGAGAGTCCTGAAATAACAATGCACATGACATACAAATAGTCCTGAAATAACAATGCACGTTACACTCAGATTCTCCTCAAATAACAGTGCACGTTACATCCAGATAGTTGTGAAATAACAGTGCATGTTACATCCAGATAGACTTGAAATAACAGTGCACGTTACATACAGATAGTTGTGAAATAACAATGCACGTTACACACAGATAGACCTGAAATAACAGTGCACGTTACATACAGATAGTGCTGAAATAACAGTGCACGTTACATACAGATAGACCTGAAATAGCAGTGCCGTTACACTCAGATAGTCCTGAAATAACAGTGCACGTTACATCCAGATAGTTGTGAAATAAAAGTGCATGTTACATCCAGATAGACCTGAAATAACAGTGCACGTTACACACAGATTGTCCTGTAATAATACTGCACGTTACAGATAGATAGTCCTGAAATAACAGTGCACGTTACACTCAGATAGACGTAAAATACCAGTGCACGGTACATACAGATAGTCCTGAAATAACAGTGCACGTTACACTCAGATAGACATGAAATAACAGTGCACGTTACGTACAGATAGTCCTGAAATAACAGTGCACGTTACATACAGACAGTCCCGAAATAACAGTGCACGTCACATACAGATAGACCTGAAATAACAGCGCACGTTACACTCAGATAGTCCTGTAATAACAGTGCACGTTACAGACAGATAGTCCTGAAATAACAGTGCACGTTACACTCACATAGACCTAAAATACCAGTGCACGGTACATACATATAGACATGAAATAACAGTACACGTTACATACAGATAGTCCCGAAATAACAGTGCACGTTACATACAGATAGTCCTGAAAACACAATGCACGATGCATCCAGATAGTTGTGAAATATCCGTGCACGTTACACTCAGATAGTGCTGAAATAACAGTGCACGTTATATCCAGATAGTGCTGGAAAACAGTGCATGTTACATACAGATCCTCCTGAAATAACAGTACACGTGACACACAGATTGTCGAGAAATAACAATGTACGTTACATACACATAGTCCTGAAATAACAGTGCACGTTACACTCAGATAGTCCTGAAATAACAGTGCACGTTACATACAGATAGTCCTGAAACAACAGTGCACGTTACATACAGACAGTCCCGAAATAACAGTGCACGTTACATACAGATAGTCCTGAAATAACAGTGCACGTTACACTCAGATACTCCTGAAATAACAGTGCACGCTACATACAGATACTCCTGAAATAAGAGTGCACGTTACACTCAGATAGACCTAAAATAACAGTGCACGGTACATACAGATAGACCTGAAATAACTGTGCACGTTACATACAGATAGACCTGAAATAACAGTGCACGTTACATACAGATAGACCTGAAATAACAGTGCATGTTCCATACAGATAGTCCCGAAATAACAGTGCACGTTACATTTGGATAGACCTGAAATAACAATGCACGTTACACTCAGATAGTCCTGAAATAACAATGCACATGACATACAGATAGACCTGAAATAACAGTGCACGTTACATACAGATAGTCCTGAAATAAGAGTGCACGTTACACTCAGATAGACCTAAAATAACAGTGCACGGTACATACATACAGGTGTGAAATAACAGTGCACGGTACATACAGATAGACCTGAAATAACTGTGCACGTTACATACAGATAGACCTGAAATAACAGTGCATGTTCCATACAGATAGTCCCGAAATAACAGTGCACGTTACATACAGATAGTCCTGTAATAACAATGCACGTTACACTCAGATAGTCCTGAAATAACAATGCACGTTACATACAGATAGACCTGAAATAACAGTGCATGTTACATACAGATAGTCCTGAAATAACAATGCACGTTACATACAGATAGTCCTGAAATAACAGTGCACATTACACTCAGATACTCCTGAAATAACAGTGCACGTTACTTATAGATAGTTCTGAAATAACAGTGCACGTTACATACAGATCGTCCTGAAATAACAGTGCACGTTACATACAGATCGTCCTGAAATAACAGTGCACGTTACATACAGATCGTCCTGAAATAACAGTGCACGTTACATACAGATAGACTTGAAATAACAGTGCACGTTACATACAGATACTCCTGAAATAACAGTGCACATTACATACAGATAGTCCTGAAATAACAGTGCAAGTTACTTATAGATAGTCCTGAAATAACAGTGCACGTTACATACAGATCGTCCTGAAATAACAGTGCACGTTACATACAGATAGTCCTGAAATAACAGTGCACGTTACATACAGATCGTCCTGAAATAACAGTGCACGTTACATACAGATAGTGCTGAAATAACAGTGCACGTTACATACAGATATTCCTGAAATAACAATGCATGTTACATACAGATAGACTTGAAATAACAGTGCACGTTACATACAGATAGTCCTGAAATAACAATGCACGTTACATACAGATAGTGCTGAAATAACAGTGCACGTTACATACAGATAGTGCTGAAATAACAATGCACGTTACACTCACATCGCCTGAAAATAACAGTGCACGGTACATACATATAGACATGAAATAACTGTGCACGTTACATACAGATCGTCCCGAAATAACAGTGCATGTTACATTTGGATAGACCTGAAATAACAATGCACATTACACTCAGATCGTGGTGAAATTACAATGCAGGTTACATACAAGATAATACTGAAATAACAGTGCACGTTACATACAGATAGACCTGAAATAACAATGCACGTAACGTACAGATAGACCTGAAATAACAGTGCACGTTACATCGATAGTCCTGAAATAACAGTCCATGTTACATACAGATAGTCCTGAAATAACAGTGCACGTTACACACAGATAGTCCTGAAATAACAATGCACGTTACATACAGATAGTCCTGAAATAACAGTGCACGTTATTTATAGATAGTCCTGAAATACCAATGCACGTTACATACAGATAGACCTGAAATAACAGTGCACGTTACATACAGATAGTGCTGAAATAACAGTGCACGTTACATACAGATAGACCTGAAATAGCAGTGCCGTTACACTCAGATAGTCCTGAAATAACAGTGCACGTTACATCCAGATAGTTGTGAAATAACAGTGCATGTTAAATCCAGATAGACCTGAAATAACAGCGCACGTTACACACAGATTGTCCTGTAATAATAGTGCACGTTACAGATAGATAGTCCTGAAATAACAGTGCACGTTACACTCAGATAGACGTAAAATACCAGTGCACGGTACATACATATAGTCCTGAAATAACAATGCACGTTACACTCAGATAGTCCTGAAATAACAATGCACATGACATACAGATAGACCTGAAATAACAGTGCACGTTACATACAGATAGTCCTGAAATAAGAGTGCACGTTACACTCAGATAGACCTAAAATAACAGTGCACGGTACATACATACAGGTGTGAAATAACAGTGCACGTTACATACAGATAGACCTGAAATAACTGTGCACGTTACATACAGATAGACCTGAAATCACAGTGCATGTTCCATACAGATAGTCCCGAAATAACAGTGCACGTTACATACAGATAGTCCTGTAATAACAATGCACGTTACACTCAGATAGTCCTGAAATAACAATGCACGTTACATACAGATAGACCTGAAATAACAGTGCATGTTACATACAGATAGTCCTGAAATAACAATGCACGTTACATACAGATAGTCCTGAAATAACAGTGCACATTACACTCAGATACTCCTGAAATAACAGTGCACGTTACTTATAGATAGTTCTGAAATAACAGTGCACGTTACATACAGATCGTCCTGAAATAACAGTGCACGTTACATACAGATCGTCCTGAAATAACAGTGCACGTTACATACAGATCGTCCTGAAATAACAGTGCACGTTACATACAGATAGACTTGAAATAACAGTGCACGTTACATACAGATACTCCTGAAATAACAGTGCACATTACATACAGATAGTCCTGAAATAACAGTGCAAGTTACTTATAGGTAGTCCTGAAATAACAGTGCACGTTACATACAGATCGTCCTGAAATAACAGTGCACGTTACATACAGATAGTCCTGAAATAACAGTGCACGTTACATACAGATCGTCCTGAAATAACAGTGCACGTTACATACAGATAGTGCTGAAATAACAGTGCACGTTACATACAGATACTCCTGAAATAACAATGCATGTTACATACAGATAGACTTGAAATAACAGTGCACGTTACATACAGATAGTCCTGAAATAACAATGCACGTTACATACAGATAGTGCTGAAATAACAGTGCACGTTACATACAGATAGTGCTGAAATAACAATGCACGTTACACTCACATCGCCTGAAAATAACAGTGCACGGTACATACATATAGACATGAAATACCAGTGCACGTTACATACAAGATAATACTGAAATACCAGTGCACGTTACATACAGATAGTCCTGAAATAACAATGCACATTACACTCAGATCGTGGTGAAATTACAATGCACGTTACATACAAGATAATACTGAAATAACAGTGCACGTTACATACAGATAGTCCTGAAATAACAATGCACGTAACGTACAGATGGACCTGAAATAACAGTGCACGTTACATAGATAGTCCTGAAATAACAGTCCATGTTACATACAGATAGTCCTGAAATAACAGTGCACGTTACACACAGATAGTCCTGAAATAACAATGCACGTTACATACAGATAGTCCTGAAATAACAGTGCACGTTATTTATAGATAGTCCTGAAATACCAATGCACGTTACATACAGATAGACCTGAAATAACAGTGCACGTTACATACAGATAGTGCTGAAATAACAGTGCACGTTACATACAGATAGACCTGAAATAGCAGTGCCGTTACACTCAGATAGTCCTGAAATAACAGTGCACGTTACATCCAGATAGTTGTGAAATAACAGTGCATGTTAAATCCAGATAGACCTGAAATAACAGCGCACGTTACACACAGATTGTCCTGTAATAATAGTGCACGTTACAGATAGATAGTCCTGAAATAACAGTGCACGTTACACTCAGATAGACGTAAAATACCAGTGCACGGTACATACATATAGTCCTGAAATAACAGTGTACGTTATATACAGATAGTCCTGAAAACACAATGCACGTTACATACAGATAGTCGTGAAATAACATTGGTCGTTACATTCAGATCGTCCTCAAATCACAATGCCTGTTACATACAGATAGTCCTGAAATAACAGTGCACATTACATACAGATAGACCTGAAATAACAGTGCACGTTACATACAGATAGTGCTGAAAACACAATGCACGATGCATCCAGATAGTTGTGAAATATCCGTGCACGTTACAAACAGATAGTGCTGAAATAACAGTGCACGTTATATCCTGATAGTGCTGGAAAACAGTGCATGTTACATACAGATCCTCCTGAAATAACAGTACACGTGACACACAGATTGTCGAGAAATAACAATGTACGTTACATACACATAGTCCTGAAATAACAGTGCACGTTACACTCAGATAGTCCTGAAATAACAGTGCACGTTACATACAGATAGTCCTGAAATAACAGTGCACGTTACATACAGATAGTCCTGTAATAACAGTGCACGTCACATACAGATAGTCCTGAAATAACAGTGCACGTTACACTCAGATAGTCCTGAAATAACAGTGCACGTTACATACAGATAGTCCTGAAATAACAGTGCACGTTACACTCAGATAGACCTAAAATACCAGTGCACGGTACATACATATAGACATGAAATAACAGTGCACGTTACATACAGACAGTCCCGAAATAACAGTGCACGTTACATCCAGATAGTTGTGAAATAACAGTGCACGTTACATACATATAGACATGAAGTAACAGTGCACGTTACATTTGGATAGACCTGAAATAACAGTGCACGTTACATACAGATAGTGCTGAAATAACAATGCACGTTACACTCACATCGCCCGAAAATAACAGTGCACGGTACATACATATAGACATGAAATAACTGTGCACGTTACATACAGATAGTCCTGAAATAACAGTGCACATTACATACAGATAGTCCTGAAATAACAATGCACGTTACATACAGATAGACCTGAAATAACAATGCACATTACACTCAGATCGTGCTGAAATTACAATGCACGTTACATACAAGATAATACTGAAATAACAGTGCACATTACATACAGATAGTCCTGAAATAACAGTGCACGTTACATACAGATAGTCCTGAAATAACAGTCCATGTTCCATACAGATAGTCCTGAAATAACAGTGCACGTTACACTCAGATAGTCCTGAAATAACAATGCACATTACACTCAGATACTCCTGAAATAACAATGCACGTTACATACAGATAGACCTGAAATAACAGTGCATGTTACATACAGATAGTCCTGAAATAACAATGCACGTTACATACAGATAGTCCTGAAATAACAGTGCACATTACACTCAGATACTCCTGAAATAACAGTGCACGTTACTTATAGATAGTTCTGAAATAACAGTGCACGTTACATACAGATCGTCCTGAAATAACAGTGCACGTTACATACAGATCGTCCCGAAATAACAGTGCACGTTACATACAGATCGTCCTGAAATAACAGTGCACGTTACATACAGATAGACTTGAAATAACAGTGCACGTTACATACAGATACTCCTGAAATAACAGTGCACATTACATACAGATAGTCCTGAAATAACAGTGCAAGTTACTTATAGATAGTCCTGAAATAACAGTGCACGTTACATACAGATCGTCCTGAAATAACAGTGCACGTTACATACAGATAGTCCTGAAATAACAGTGCACGTTACATACAGATCGTCCTGAAATAACAGTGCACGTTACATACAGATAGTGCTGAAATAACAGTGCACGTTACATACAGATACTCCTGAAATAACAATGCATGTTACATACAGATAGACTTGAAATAACAGTGCACGTTACATACAGATAGTCCTGAAATAACAATGCACGTTACATACAGATAGTGCTGAAATAACAGTGCACGTTACATACAGATAGTGCTGAAATAACAATGCACGTTACACTCACATCGCCTGAAAATAACAGTGCACGGTACATACATATAGACATGAAATAACTGTGCACGTTACATACAGATCGTCCCGAAATAACAGTGCATGTTACATTTGGATAGACCTGAAATAACAATGCACATTACACTCAGATCGTGGTGAAATTACAATGCACGTTACATACAAGATAATACTGAAATACCAGTGCACATTACATACAGATAGTCCTGAAATAACAGTGCACGTAACATACAGATAGTCCTGAAATAACAGTGCACGTTACATACAGATAGTCCTGAAATAACAATGCACGTAACGTACAGATGGACCTGAAATAACAGTGCACGTTACATAGATAGTCCTGAAATAACAGTCCATGTTACATACAGATAGTCCTGAAATAACAGTGCACGTTACACACAGATAGTCCTGAAATAACAATGCACGTTACATACAGATAGTCCTGAAATAACAGTGCACGTTATTTATAGATAGTCCTGAAATACCAATGCACGTTACATACAGATAGACCTGAAATAACAGTGCACGTTACATACAGATAGTGCTGAAATAACAGTGCACGTTACATACAGATAGACCTGAAATAGCAGTGCCGTTACACTCAGATAGTCCTGAAATAACAGTGCACGTTACATCCAGATAGTTGTGAAATAACAGTGCATGTTACATCCAGATAGACCTGAAATAACAGCGCACGTTACACACAGATTGTCCTGTAATAATAGTGCACGTTACAGATAGATAGTCCTGAAATAACAGTGCACGTTACACTCAGATAGACGTAAAATACCAGTGCACGGTACATACATATAGTCCTGTAATAACAGTGTACGTTACATACAGATAGTCCTGAAAACACGATGCACGTTACATACAGATAGTCGTGAAATAACATTGGTCGTTACATTCAGATCGTCCTCAAATCACAATGCCTGTTACATACAGATAGACCTGAAATAACAGTGCACGTTACATACAGATAGTGCTGAAAACACAATGCACGATGCATCCAGATAGTTGTGAAATATCCGTGCACGTTACAAACAGATAGTGCTGAAATAACAGTGCACGTTATATCCTGATAGTGCTGGAAAACAGTGCATGTTACATACAGATCCTCCTGAAATAACAGTACACGTGACACACAGATTGTCGGGAAATAACAATGTACGTTACATACACATAGTCCTGAAATAACAGTGCACGTTACACTCAGAAAGTCCTGAAATAACAGTACACGTGACACACAGATTGTCGAGAAATAACAATGTACGTTACAAACACATAGTCCTGAAATAACAGTGCACGTTACACTCAGATAGTCCTGAAATAACAGTGCACGTTACATACAGATAGTCCTGAAATAACAGTGCACGTTACATACAGATAGTCCTGTAATAACAGTGCACGTCACATACAGATAGTCCTGAAATAACAGTGCACGTTACACTCAGATAGTCCTGAAATAACAGTGCACGTCACATACAGATAGACATGAAATAACAGTGCACGTTACATACAGACAGTCCCGAAATAACAGTGCACGTTACATCCAGATAGTTGTGAAATAATAGTGCATGTTACATACAGATAGTCC
Source organism: Mustelus asterias (assembly GCF_964213995.1). Classification (NCBI taxonomy): domain Eukaryota; kingdom Metazoa; phylum Chordata; class Chondrichthyes; order Carcharhiniformes; family Triakidae; genus Mustelus; species Mustelus asterias. The sequence continues at coordinate 13,993,986 of NC_135834.1, read as the reverse complement.
TGTAATAACAGTGCACGTTACATACAGATAGTCCTGAAATAACAGTGCACGTTACATACAGATAGACCTGAAATAACAATGCACATTACACTCAGATCGTGCTGAAATTACAATGCACGTTACATACAAGATAATACTGAAATAACAGTGCACATTACATACAGATAGTCCTGAAATAACAGTCCATGTTACATACAGATAGTCCTGAAATAACAGTGCACGTTACACTCAGATAGTCCTGAAATAACAATGCACATTACACTCAGATACTCCTGAAATAACAGTGCACGTTACATCCAGATAGTCCTGAAATAACAGTGCACGTTACACTCAGATAGTCCTGAAATAACAGTTCACGTTACTTATAGATAGTCCTGAAATAACAATGCACGTTACATACAGATAGACCTGAAATAGCAGCGCACGTTACACTCAGATAGTCCTGAAATAACAGTGCACGTTACATCCAGATAGTTGTGAAATAACAGTGCATGTTACATCCAGATAGACTTGAAATAACAGTGCACGTTACATACAGATAGTCCTGAAATAACAGTGCACGTTACATACAGATAGTGCTGAAATAACAGTGCACGTTACATCCAGATAGACCTGAAATAGCAGTGCACGTTACACTCAGATAGTCCTGAAATAACAGTGCACGTTACATCCAGATAGACCTGAAATAGCAGTGCACGTTACACTCAGATAGTCCTGAAATAACAGTGCACGTTACATCCAGATAGTTGTGAAATAACAGTGCATGTTACATCCAGATAGACTTGAAATAACAGTGCACGTTACATACAGATAGACCTGAAATAACAGCGCACGTTACATACAGATAGTCCTGTAATAACAGTGCACGTTACAGACAGATAGTCCTGAAATAACATTGGTCGTTACATTCAGATAGTCCTCAAATCACAATGCCCGTTACATACAGATAGTCCTGAAATAACAGTACACGTTACATACAGATAGTCCTGAAAACACATGCACGTTACATACAGATAGTCCTGAAATAACAGTACATGTTACATACAGATAGTCCTGAAAACACAATGCACGATGCATCCAGATAGTTGTGAAATATCCGGGCTCGTTACAAACAGATAGTGCTGAAATAACAGTGCACGTTATATCCAGATAGTGCTGGAAAACAGTGCATGTTACATACAGATCTTCCTGAAATAACAGTACACGTAACATACAGATTGTCGAGAAATAACAATGTACGTTACATACACATAGTCCTGAAATAACAGTGCACGTTACACTCAGATAGTCCTGAAATAACAGTGCACGTTACATACAGATAGTCCTGAAATAACAGTGCACGTTACATACAGATAGTCCTGAAATAACAGTGCACGCCACATACAGATAGACCTGAAATAACAGCGCACGTTACATACAGATAGTCCTGTAATAACTGTGCACGTTACAGACAGATAGTCCTGAAATAACAGTGCACGTTACACTCAGATAGACCTATAATACCAGTGCACGGTACATACATATAGACATGAAATAACAGTGCACGTTACATACAGATACTCCTGAAAAAACAATGCACGTTACACTCAGATAGACCTAAAATTACAGGGCACGGTACATACAGATGGACCTGAAATAACTGTGCACGTTACATACAGATAGACCTGAAATAACTGTGCACGTTACATACAGATAGTCCTGAAATAACAATGCACGTTACATACAGATAGTCCTGAAATAACAGTGCACGTTACCTACAGATAGTCCTGAAATAACAGTGCATGTTACAGACAGATAGACTTGAAATAACAGTGCACGTTACATACAGATAGTCCTGAAATAACAATGCACGTTACATACAGATAGACATGAAATAACAGCGCACGTTACATACAGATCGTCCTGAAATAACAATGGACGTTACATTTGGATAGACCTGAAATAACAGTGCACGTTACATACAGATAGTCCTGAAATAACAGTGCACATTACATACAGTTAGTCCCGAAATAACAGTGCACGTTACATTCAGATAGACCTGAAATAACAGTGCACGTTACAGACAGTTAGTCCTGAAATGCCAGTGCACGTTACATACAGATAGTGCTGAAATAACAATGCACGTTACAGACAGATAGTCCTGCAATATCAGTGCATGTTACATCCAGATAGTCCTGAAATAACAGTGCACGTTACATACAGATAGTGCTGAAATAACAGTGCACGTTACATACAGATCGTCCTGAAATAACAGTGCACGTTACATACAGATGGTCCTGAAATAACAGTGCACGTTACTTATAGATAGTCCTGAAATAACAGTGCACGTTACGTACAGATCGTCCTTAAATAACAGTGCACGTTACATACAGATAGACTTGAAATAACAGTGCACGTTACATACAGATACTCCTGAAATAACAGTGCACGTTACATACAGATAGTCCTGAAATAACAGTGCACGTTACTGAAAGATAGTCCTGAAATAACAGTGCACGTTACATACAGATCGTCCTGAAATAACAGTGCACGTTACATACAGATAGTCCTGAAATAACAGTGCACGTTACATACAGATCGTCCTGAAATAACAGTGCACGTTACATACAGATAGACCTGAAATAACAGTGCACGTTACATACAGATACTCCTGAAATAACAATGCATGTTACATACAGATAGACTTGAAATAACAGTGCACGTTACATACAGATAGTGCTGAAATAACAATGCACGTTACACTCACATCGCCCGAAAATAACAGTGCACGGTACATACATATAGACATGAAATAACTGTGCACGTTACATACAGATCGTCCCGAAATAACAGTGCACGTTACATTTGGATAGACCTGAAATAACAATGCACATTACACTCAGACCGTGCTGAAATTACAATGCAGGTTACACACAAGATAATACTGAAATACCAGTGCACGTTACATACAGATAGTCCTGAAATAACAGTGCACATTACATACAGATAGTCCTGAAATAACAATGCACGTTACATACAGATAGTGCTGAAATAACAGTGCACGTTACATACAGATAGTCCTGAAATAACAGTGCACGTTACATACAGATAGACCTGAAATAACAGTGCACGTTACAGAGATAGTCCTGAAATAACAGTTCATGTTACATATAGATAGTCCTGAAATAACAGTGCACGTTACACTCAGATAGTCCTGAAATAACAATGCACATTACACTCAGATACTCCTGAAATAACAGTGCACGTTACATCCAGATAGTTGTGAAATAACAATGCACGTTACACTCAGATACTCCTGAAATAACAGTGCACGTTACATCCAGATAGTTGTGAACTAACAGTGCACGTTACATACAGATAGTCCTGAAATAACAATGCACGTTACACTCAGATACTCCTGAAATAACAGTGCACGTTACATACAGATAGTCCTGAAATAACAATGCACGCTACATACAGATAGTCCTGAAATAACAGTGCACGTTACACTCAGATACTCCTGAAATAACAGTGCACGTTACATACAGATAGACCTGAAATAACAGTGCACATTACATACAGATAGTTGTGAAATAACAGTGCACGTTACATCCAGATAGTTGTGAAATAACAGTGCACGTTACATACAGATTGTCCTGAAATAACAGTGCACGCTACATACAGATAGTCCTGAAATAACAGTGCACGTTACACTCAGATAGTCCTGAAATAACAATGCACGTTACATACAGATAGTCCTGAAATAACAGTTCACGTTACATACAGATAGACCTGAAATAGCAGTGCACGTTACATACAGATAGTGCTGAAATAACAGTGCACGTTACATACAGATAGACCTGAAATAGCAGTGCAGGTTACACTCAGATAGTCCTGAAATAACAGTGCACGTTACATCCAGATAGTTGTGAAATAACAGTGCATGTTACATCCAGATAGACTTGAAATAACAGTGCACGTTACATACAGATAGACCTGAAATAACAGCGCACGTTACACACAGATAGTCCTGTAATAACAGTGCACGTTACGTACAGATAGTCCTGAAATAACATTGGTCGTTACATTCAGATAGTCCTCAAATCACAATGCCCGTTACATACAGATAGTCCTGAAATAACAGTACACGTTACATACAGATAGTCCTGAAAACACATGCACGTTACATACAGATAGTCCTGAAATAACAGTGCACGTTACACTCAGATAGTCCTGAAATAACAGTTCACGTTACTTATAGATAGTCCTGAAATAACAATGCACGTTACATACAGATAGACCTGAAATAGCAGTGCACGTTACACTCAGATAGTCCTGAAATAACAGTGCACGTTACATCCAGATAGTTGTGAAATAACAGTGCATGTTACATCCAGATAGACTTGAAATAACAGTGCACGTTACATACAGATAGTCCTGAAATAACAGTGCACGTTACATACAGATAGTGCTGAAATAACAGTGCACGTTACATACAGATAGACCTGAAATAGCAGTGCACGTTACACTCAGATAGTCCTGAAATAACAGTGCACGTTACATCCAGATAGACCTGAAATAGCAGTGCACGTTACACTCAGATAGTCCTGAAATAACAGTGCACGTTACATCCAGATAGTTGTGAAATAACAGTGCATGTTACATCCAGATAGACTTGAAATAACAGTGCACGTTACATACAGATAGACCTGAAATAACAGCGCACGTTACATACAGATAGTCCTGTAATAACAGTGCACGTTACAGACAGATAGTCCTGAAATAACATTGGTCGTTACATTCAGATAGTCCTCAAATCACAATGCCCGTTACATACAGATAGTCCTGAAATAACAGTACACGTTACATACAGATAGTCCTGAAATAACAGTACACGTTACATACAGATAGTCCTGAAATAACAGTGCACGTTACATACAGATAGTCCTGAAAACACAATGCACGTTACATACAGATAGTTGTGAAATATCCGGGCTCGTTACAAACAGATAGTGCTGAAATAACAGCGCACGTTATATCCAGATAGTGCTGGAAAACAGTGCATGTTACATACAGATCTTCCTGAAATAACAGTACACGTAACACACAGATTGTCGAGAAATAACAATGTACGTTACATACACATAGTCCTGAAATAACAGTGCACGTTACACTCAGATAGTCCTGAAATAACAGTGCACGTTACATACAGATAGTCCTGAAATAACAGTGCACGTTACATACAGATAGTCCTGAAATAACAGTGCACGTTACACTCAGATAGACCTATAATACCAGTGCACGGTACATACATATAGACATGAAATAACAGTGCACGTTACATACAGATACTCCTGAAAAAACAATGCACGTTACACTCAGATAGACCTAAAATTACAGGGCACGGTACATACAGATGGACCTGAAATAACTGTGCACGTTACATACAGATAGTCCTGAAATAACAGTGCACGTTACATACAGATAGTCCTGAAATAACAGTGCACGCCACATACAGATAGACCTGAAATAACAGCGCACGTTACATACAGATAGTCCTGTAATAACAGTGCACGTTACAGACAGATAGTCCTGAAATAACATTGGTCGTTACATTCAGATAGTCCTCAAATCACAATGCCCGTTACATACAGATAGTCCTGAAATAACAGTACACGTTACATACAGATAGTCCTGAAAACACATGCACGTTACATACAGATAGTCCTGAAATAACAGTACATGTTACATACAGATAGTCCTGAAAACACAATGCACGATGCATCCAGATAGTTGTGAAATATCCGGGCTCGTTACAAACAGATAGTGCTGAAATAACAGTGCACGTTATATCCAGATAGTGCTGGAAAACAGTGCATGTTACATACAGATCTTCCTGAAATAACAGTACACGTAACATACAGATTGTCGAGAAATAACAATGTACGTTACATACACATAGTCCTGAAATAACAGTGCACGTTACACTCAGATAGTCCTGAAATAACAGTGCACGTTACATACAGATAGTCCTGAAATAACAGTGCACGTTACATACAGATAGTCCTGAAATAACAGTGCACGCCACATACAGATAGACCTGAAATAACAGCGCACGTTACATACAGATAGTCCTGTAATAACTGTGCACGTTACAGACAGATAGTCCTGAAATAACAGTGCACGTTACACTCAGATAGACCTATAATACCAGTGCACGGTACATACATATAGACATGAAATAACAGTGCACGTTACATACAGATACTCCTGAAAAAACAATGCACGTTACACTCAGATAGACCTAAAATTACAGGGCACGGTACATACAGATGGACCTGAAATAACTGTGCACGTTACATACAGATAGACCTGAAATAACTGTGCACGTTACATACAGATAGTCCTGAAATAACAATGCACGTTACATACAGATAGTCCTGAAATAACAGTGCACGTTACCTACAGATAGTCCTGAAATAACAGTGCATGTTACAGACAGATAGACTTGAAATAACAGTGCACGTTACATACAGATAGTCCTGAAATAACAATGCACGTTACATACAGATAGACATGAAATAACAGCGCACGTTACATACAGATCGTCCTGAAATAACAATGGACGTTACATTTGGATAGACCTGAAATAACAGTGCACGTTACATACAGATAGTCCTGAAATAACAGTGCACATTACATACAGTTAGTCCCGAAATAACAGTGCACGTTACATTCAGATAGACCTGAAATAACAGTGCACGTTACAGACAGTTAGTCCTGAAATGCCAGTGCACGTTACATACAGATAGTGCTGAAATAACAATGCACGTTACAGACAGATAGTCCTGCAATATCAGTGCATGTTACATCCAGATAGTCCTGAAATAACAGTGCACGTTACATACAGATAGTGCTGAAATAACAGTGCACGTTACATACAGATCGTCCTGAAATAACAGTGCACGTTACATACAGATGGTCCTGAAATAACAGTGCACGTTACTTATAGATAGTCCTGAAATAACAGTGCACGTTACGTACAGATCGTCCTTAAATAACAGTGCACGTTACATACAGATAGACTTGAAATAACAGTGCACGTTACATACAGATACTCCTGAAATAACAGTGCACGTTACATACAGATAGTCCTGAAATAACAGTGCACGTTACTTATAGATAGTCCTGAAATAACAGTGCACGTTACATACAGATCGTCCTGAAATAACAGTGCACGTTACATACAGATAGTCCTGAAATAACAGTGCACGTTACATACAGATCGTCCTGAAATAACAGTGCACGTTACATACAGATAGACCTGAAATAACAGTGCACGTTACATACAGATACTCCTGAAATAACAATGCATGTTACATACAGATAGACTTGAAATAACAGTGCACGTTACATACAGATAGTGCTGAAATAACAATGCACGTTACACTCACATCGCCCGAAAATAACAGTGCACGGTACATACATATAGACATGAAATAACTGTGCACGTTACATACAGATCGTCCCGAAATAACAGTGCACGTTACATTTGGATAGACCTGAAATAACAATGCACATTACACTCAGACCGTGCTGAAATTACAATGCAGGTTACACACAAGATAATACTGAAATACCAGTGCACGTTACATACAGATAGTCCTGAAATAACAGTGCACATTACATACAGATAGTCCTGAAATAACAATGCACGTTACATACAGATAGTGCTGAAATAACAGTGCACGTTACATACAGATAGTCCTGAAATAACAGTGCACGTTACATACAGATAGACCTGAAATAACAGTGCACGTTACAGAGATAGTCCTGAAATAACAGTTCATGTTACATATAGATAGTCCTGAAATAACAGTGCACGTTACACTCAGATAGTCCTGAAATAACAATGCACATTACACTCAGATACTCCTGAAATAACAGTGCACGTTACATCCAGATAGTTGTGAAATAACAATGCACGTTACATACAGATAGTCCTGAAATAACAATGCACGTTACACTCAGATACTCCTGAAATAACAGTGCACGTTACATACAGATAGTCCTGAAATAACAATGCACGCTACATACAGATAGTCCTGAAATAACAGTGCACGTTACACTCAGATACTCCTGAAATAACAGTGCACGTTACATACAGATAGACCTGAAATAACAGTGCACATTACATACAGATAGTTGTGAAATAACAGTGCACGTTACATCCAGATAGTTGTGAAATAACAGTGCACGTTACATACAGATTGTCCTGAAATAACAGTGCACGCTACATACAGATAGTCCTGAAATAACAGTGCACGTTACACTCAGATAGTCCTGAAATAACAATGCACGTTACATACAGATAGTCCTGAAATAACAGTTCACGTTACATACAGATAGACCTGAAATAGCAGTGCACGTTACATACAGATAGTGCTGAAATAACAGTGCACGTTACATACAGATAGACCTGAAATAGCAGTGCACGTTACACTCAGATAGTCCTGAAATAACAGTGCACGTTACATCCAGATAGTTGTGAAATAACAGTGCATGTTACATCCAGATAGACTTGAAATAACAGTGCACGTTACATACAGATAGACCTGAAATAACAGCGCACGTTACACACAGATAGTCCTGTAATAACAGTGCACGTTACGTACAGATAGTCCTGAAATAACATTGGTCGTTACATTCAGATAGTCCTCAAATCACAATGCCCGTTACATACAGATAGTCCTGAAATAACAGTACACGTTACATACAGATAGTCCTGAAAACACATGCACGTTACATACAGATAGTCCTGAAATAACAGTGCACGTTACACTCAGATAGTCCTGAAATAACAGTTCACGTTACTTATAGATAGTCCTGAAATAACAATGCACGTTACATACAGATAGACCTGAAATAGCAGTGCACGTTACACTCAGATAGTCCTGAAATAACAGTGCACGTTACATCCAGATAGTTGTGAAATAACAGTGCATGTTACATCCAGATAGACTTGAAATAACAGTGCACGTTACATACAGATAGTCCTGAAATAACAGTGCACGTTACATACAGATAGTGCTGAAATAACAGTGCACGTTACATACAGATAGACCTGAAATAGCAGTGCACGTTACACTCAGATAGTCCTGAAATAACAGTGCACGTTACATCCAGATAGACCTGAAATAGCAGTGCACGTTACACTCAGATAGTCCTGAAATAACAGTGCACGTTACATCCAGATAGTTGTGAAATAACAGTGCATGTTACATCCAGATAGACTTGAAATAACAGTGCACGTTACATACAGATAGACCTGAAATAACAGCGCACGTTACATACAGATAGTCCTGTAATAACAGTGCACGTTACAGACAGATAGTCCTGAAATAACATTGGTCGTTACATTCAGATAGTCCTCAAATCACAATGCCCGTTACATACAGATAGTCCTGAAATAACAGTACACGTTACATACAGATAGTCCTGAAATAACAGTACACGTTACATACAGATAGTCCTGAAATAACAGTGCACGTTACATACAGATAGTCCTGAAAACACAATGCACGTTACATACAGATAGTTGTGAAATATCCGGGCTCGTTACAAACAGATAGTGCTGAAATAACAGCGCACGTTATATCCAGATAGTGCTGGAAAACAGTGCATGTTACATACAGATCTTCCTGAAATAACAGTACACGTAACACACAGATTGTCGAGAAATAACAATGTACGTTACATACACATAGTCCTGAAATAACAGTGCACGTTACACTCAGATAGTCCTGAAATAACAGTGCACGTTACATACAGATAGTCCTGAAATAACAGTGCACGTTACATACAGATAGTCCTGAAATAACAGTGCACGTTACACTCAGATAGACCTATAATACCAGTGCACGGTACATACATATAGACATGAAATAACAGTGCACGTTACATACAGATACTCCTGAAAAAACAATGCACGTTACACTCAGATAGACCTAAAATTACAGGGCACGGTACATACAGATGGACCTGAAATAACTGTGCACGTTACATACAGATAGTCCTGAAATAACAGTGCACGTTACATACAGATAGTCCTGAAATAACAGTGCACGCCACATACAGATAGACCTGAAATAACAGCGCACGTTACATACAGATAGTCCTGTAATAACAGTGCACGTTACAGACAGATAGTCCTGAAATAACAGTGCACGTTACACTCAGATAGACCTATAATACCAGTGCACGGTACATACATATAGACATGAAATAACAGTGCACGTTACATACAGATACTCCTGAAAAAACAATGCACGTTACACTCAGATAGACCTAAAATTACAGGGCACGGTACATACAGATGGACCTGAAATAACTGTGCACGTTACATACAGATAGACCTGAAATAACTGTGCACGTTACATACAGATAGACCTGAAATAACAGTGCACGTTACATAGAGATACTCCTGAAATAACAATGCACGTTACACTCAGATAGACCTAAAATTACAGGGCACGGTACATACAGATAGACCTGAAATAACTGTGCACGTTACATACAGATAGTCCTGAAATAACAGTGCACGTTACATACAGATAGTCCTGAAATAACAGTGCACGTTACAAACAGATAGTCCTGAAATAACAGTGCATGTTACATACAGATAGACCTGAAATAACAGTGCACGTTACATACAGATAGTCCTGAAATAACAATGCACGTTACATACAGATCGTCCTGAAATAACAGTGCACGTTACATACAGATAGTCCTGAAATAACAGTGCACGTTACATACAGATAGTCCTGAAATAACAATGCACGTTACATACAGATAGTGCTGAAATAACAGTGCACGTTACATACAGATAGTCCTGAAATAACAGTGCACGTTACATACAGATAGACCTGAAATAACAGTGCACGTTACAGAGATAGTCCTGAAATAACAGTCCATGTTACATATAGATAGTCCTGAAATAACAGTGCACGTTACACTCAGATAGTCCTGAAATAACAATGCACATTACACTCAGATACTCCTGAAATAACAGTGCACGTTACATCCAGATAGTTGTGAAATAACAATGCACGTTACATACAGACAGTCCTTCAATAACAGTGCACGTTACACTCAGATAACCCTGAAATAACAATGCACGTTACACTCAGATACTCCTGAAATAACAGTGCACGTTACATACAGATAGTCCTGAAATAACAATGCACGCTACATACAGATAGTCCTGAAATAACAGTGCACGTTACATACAGATAGACCTGAAATAACAGTGCACGTTACATACAGATAGTTGTGAAATAACAGTGCACGTTACATCCAGATAGTTGTGAAATAACAGTGCACGTTACATACAGATTGTCCTGAAGTAACAGTGCACGCTACATACAGATAGTCCTGAAATCACAGTGCACGTTACACTCAGATAGTCCTGAAATAACAATGCACGTTACAGACAGATAGTCCTGAAATAACAGTTCACGTTACATACAGATAGACCTGAAATAGCAGTGCACGTTACATACAGATAGTGCTGAAATAACAGTGCACGTTACATACAGATAGACCTGAAATAGCAGTGCACGTTACACTCAGATAGTCCTGAAATAACAGTGCACGTTACATCCAGATAGTTGTGAAATAACAGTGCATGTTACATCCAGATAGACTTGAAATAACAGTGCACGTTACATACAGATAGACCTGAAATAACAGCGCACGTTAGACACAGAGAGTCCTGTAATAACAGTGCACGTTACGTACAGATAGTCCTGAAATAACATTGGTCGTTACATTCAGATAGTCCTCAAATCACAATGCCCGTTACATACAGATAGTCCTGAAATAACAGTGCACGTTACATACAGATAGTCATGAAATAACAATGCACGTTACATACAGATAGTCCTGAAATAACAGTGCATGTTACATACAGATAGTCATGAAATAACAATGCACGTTACATACAGATAGTCCTGAAATAACAGTGCATGTTACATACAGAAAGTCCTGAAATAACAGTACACGTTACATACAGATAGTCCTGAAAACACATGCACGTTACATACAGATAGTCCTGAAATAACAGTGCACGTTACATACAGATAGCCCTGAAATAACAGTGCACGTTACATACAGATAGTCGTGAAATAACAGTGCACGTTACATACAGATAGTCCTGAAAACACAATGCACGTCACATTCAGATAGTCCTCAAATCACAATGCCCGTTACATACAGATAGTCCTGAAATAACAGTGCACGTTACATACAGATAGTCCTGAAATAACAGTGCACGTTACATACAGATAGTCCTGAAATAACAGTGCACGTTACATACAGATAGTCCTGAAAACACAATGCACGATGCATCCAGATAGTTGTGAAATATCCGTGCTCGTTACAAACAGATAGTGCTGAAATAACAGTGCACGTTATATCCAGATAGTGCTGGAAAACAGTGCATGTTACATACAGATCTTCCTGAAATAACAGTACACGTGACACACAGATTGTCGAGAAATAACAATGTACGTTACATACACATAGTCCTGAAATAACAGTGCACGTTACACTCAGATAGTCCTGAAATAACAGTGCACGTTACACTCAGATAGTCCTGAAATAACAGTGCACGTTACATACAGATAGTCCTGAAATAACAGTGCACGTTACATACAGATAGTCCTGAAATAACAGTGCACGCCACATACAGATAGACCTGAAATAACAGTGCACGATACATACAGATAGTCCTGTAATAACAGTGCACATTACATACAGATAGTCCTGAAATTACAGTGCACGTTACATACAGATAGTCCTGAAATAACAGTGCACATTACATACAGATAGTCCTGAAATAACAGTGCATGTTACAGACTGATAGTCCTGAAATAACAGTGCACATTACATACAGAAATTCCTGAAATAACAATGCACGTTACATACAGATCGTCCTGAAATAACAGTGCACATTACATACAGATAGTGCTGAAATAACAGTGCACGTTACATACAGATACTCCTGAAATAACAATGCATGTTACATACAGATAGACCTGAAGTAACAGTGCACGTTTCATACAGATAGTGCTGAAATAACAATGCACGTTACACTTACATCGCCCGAAAATAACAGTGCACGGTACATACATATAGACATGAAATAACTGTGCACGTTACATACAGATCGTCCCGAAATAACAGTGCACGTTACATTTGGATAGACCTGAAATAACAATGCACATTACACTCAGATCGAGCTGAAATTATAATGCAGGTTACATATAAGATAATACTGAAATACCAGTGCACGTTACATACAGATAGTCCTGAAATAACAGTGCACATTACATACAGATAGTCCTGAAATAACAATGCACGTTACATACAGATAGTCCTGAAATAACAATGCACGTTACATACAGAGAGTCCTGAAATAACAGTGCACGCCACATACAGATAGACCTGAAATAACAGCGCACGTTACAGACAGATAGTCCTGAAATAACAGTGCACGTTACACTCAGATAGACCTATAATACCAGTGCACGGTACATACATATAGACATGAAATAACAGTGCACGTTACATACAGATACTCCTGAAAAAACAATGCACGTTACACTCAGATAGACCTAAAATTACAGGGCACGGTACATACAGATGGACCTGAAATAACTGTGCACGTTACATACAGATAGACCTGAAATAACTGTGCACGTTACATACAGATAGACCTGAAATAACAGTGCACGTTACATAGAGATACTCCTGAAATAACAATGCACGTTACACTCAGATAGACCTAAAATTACAGGGCACGGTACATACAGATAGACCTGAAATAACTGTGCACGTTACATACAGATAGTCCTGAAATAACAGTGCACGTTACATACAGATAGTCCTGAAATAACAGTGCACGTTACATACAGATAGTCCTGAAATAACAGTGCATGTTACATACAGATAGACCTGAAATAACAGTGCACGTTACATACAGATAGTCCTGAAATAACAATGCACGTTACATACAGATAGTCCTGAAATAACAGTGCACGTTACATACAGATAGTCCTGAAATAACAGTGCACGTTACATACAGATAGTCCTGAAATAACAGTGCATGTTACATACAGATAGACCTGAAATAACAGTGCACGTTACATACAGAGAGTCCTGAAATAACAATGCACGTTACATACAGATAGTCCTGAAATAACAGTGCACGTTACCTACAGATAGTCCTGAAATAACAGTGCATGTTACAGACAGATAGACTTGAAATAACAGTGCACGTTACATACAGATAGTCCTGAAATAACAATGCACGTTACATACAGATAGACATGAAATAACAGCGCACGTTACATACAGATCGTCCTGAAATAACAATGGACGTTACATTTGGATAGACCTGAAATAACAGTGCACGTTACATACAGATAGTCCTGAAATAACAGTGCACATTACATACAGTTAGTCCCGAAATAACAGTGCACGTTACATTCAGATAGACCTGAAATAACAGTGCACGTTACAGACAGTTAGTCCTGAAATGCCAGTGCACGTTACATACAGATAGTGCTGAAATAACAATGCACGTTACAGACAGATAGTCCTGCAATATCAGTGCATGTTACATCCAGATAGTCCTGAAATAACAGTGCACGTTACATACAGATAGTGCTGAAATAACAGTGCACGTTACATACAGATCGTCCTGAAATAACAGTGCACGTTACATACAGATGGTCCTGAAATAACAGTGCACGTTACTTATAGATAGTCCTGAAATAACAGTGCACGTTACGTACAGATCGTCCTTAAATCACAGTGCACGTTACATACAGATAGACTTGAAATAACAGTGCACGTTACATACAGATACTCCTGAAATAACAGTGCACGTTACATACAGATAGTCCTGAAATAACAGTGCACGTTACTTATAGATAGTCCTGAAATAACAGTGCACGTTACATACAGATCGTCCTGAAATAACAGTGCACGTTACATACAGATAGTCCTGAAATAACAGTGCACGTTACATACAGATCGTCCTGAAATAACAGTGCACGTTACATACAGATAGACCTGAAATAACAGTGCACGTTACATACAGAGACTCCTGAAATAACAATGCATGTTACATACAGATAGACTTGAAATAACAGTGCACGTTACATACAGATAGTGCTGAAATAACAATGCACGTTACACTCACATCGCCCGAAAATAACAGTGCACGGTACATACATATAGACATGAAATAACTGTGCACGTTACATACAGATCGTCCCGAAATAACAGTGCACGTTACATTTGGATAGACCTGAAATAACAATGCACATTACACTCAGACCGTGCTGAAATTACAATGCAGGTTACATACAAGATAATACTGAAATACCAGTGCACGTTACATACAGATAGTCCTGAAATAACAGTGCACGTTACATACAGATAGTCCTGAAATAACAATGCACGTTACATACAGATAGTGCTGAAATAACAGTGCACGTTACATACAGATAGTCCTGAAATAACAGTGCACGTTACATACAGATAGACCTGAAATAACAGTGCACGTTACCGAGATAGTCCTGAAATAACAGTCCATGTTACATATAGATAGTCCTGAAATAACAGTGCACGTTACACTCAGATAGTCCTGAAATAACAATGCACATTACACTCAGATACTCCTGAAATAACAGTGCACGTTACATCCAGATAGTTGTGAAATAACAATGCACGTTACATACAGACAGTCCTTCAATAACAGTGCACGTTACACTCAGATAACCCTGAAATAACAATGCACGTTACACTCAGATACTCCTGAAATAACAGTGCACGTTACATACAGATAGTCCTGAAATAACAATGCACGCTACATACAGATAGTCCTGAAATAACAGTGCACATTACATACAGATAGTCCTGAAATAACAATGCACGCTACATACAGATAGTCCTGAAATAACAGTGCACGTTACATACAGATAGACCTGAAATAACAGTGCACGTTACATACAGATAGTTGTGAAATAACAGTGCACGTTACATCCAGATAGTTGTGAAATAACAGTGCACGTTACATACAGATTGTCCTGAAGTAACAGTGCACGCTACATACAGATAGTCCTGAAATAACAGTGCACGTTACACTCAGATAGTCCTGAAATAACAATGCACGTTACATACAGATAGTCCTGAAATAACAGTTCACGTTACATACAGATAGACCTGAAATAGCAGTGCACGTTACATACAGATAGTGCTGAAATAACAGTGCACGTTACATACAGATAGACCTGAAATAGCAGTGCACGTTACACTCAGATAGTCCTGAAATAACAGTGCACGTTACATCCAGATAGTTGTGAAATAACAGTGCATGTTACATCCAGATAGACTTGAAATAACAGTGCACGTTACATACAGATAGACCTGAAATAACAGCGCACGTTAGACACAGATAGTCCTGTAATAACAGTGCACGTTACGTACAGATAGTCCTGAAATAACATTGGTCGTTACATTCAGATAGTCCTCAAATCACAATGCCCGTTACATACAGATAGTCCTGAAATAACAGTACACGTTACATATAGATAGTCCTGAAAACACATGCACGTTACATACAGATAGTCCTGAAATAACAGTGCACGTTACATACAGATAGTCATGAAATAACAATGCACGTTACATACAGATAGTCCTGAAATAACAGTGCATGTTACATACAGATAGTCATGAAATAACAATGCACGTTACATACAGATAGTCCTGAAATAACAGTGCATGTTACATACAGAAAGTCCTGAAATAACAGTACACGTTACATACAGATAGTCCTGAAAACACATGCACGTTACATACAGATAGTCCTGAAATAACAGTGCACGTTACATACAGATAGCCCTGAAATAACAGTGCACGTTACATACAGATAGTCGTGAAATAACAGTGCACGTTACATACAGATAGTCCTGAAAACACAATGCACGTCACATTCAGATAGTCCTCAAATCACAATGCCCGTTACATACAGATAGTCCTGAAATAACAGTGCACGTTACATACAGATAGTCCTGAAATAACAGTGCACGTTACATACAGATAGTCCTGAAATAACAGTGCATGTTACATACAGATAGTCCTGAAAACACAATGCACGATGCATCCAGATAGTTGTGAAATATCCGTGCTCGTTACAAACAGATAGTGCTGAAATAACAGTGCACGTTATATCCAGATAGTGCTGGAAAACAGTGCATGTTACATACAGATCTTCCTGAAATAACAGTACACGTGACACACAGATTGTCGAGAAATAACAATGTACGTTACATACACATAGTCCTGAAATAACAGTGCACGTTACACTCAGATAGTCCTGAAATAACAGTGCACGTTACACTCAGATAGTCCTGAAATAACAGTGCACGTTACATACAGATAGTCCTGAAATAACAGTGCACGTTACATACAGATAGTCCTGAAATAACAGTGCACGCCACATACAGATAGACCTGAAATAACAGTGCACGATACATACAGATAGTCCTGTAATAACAGTGCACATTACATACAGATAGTCCTGAAATTACAGTGCACGTTACATACAGATAGTCCTGAAATAACAGTGCACATTACATACAGATAGTCCTGAAATAACAGTGCATGTTACAGACTGATAGTCCTGAAATAACAGTGCACATTACATACAGAAATTCCTGAAATAACAATGCACGTTACACTTAGATAGTCCTGAAATAACAGTGCACGTTACACTCAGAAGCCCTGTAATAACAGTGCACGTTACATACAGATAGTCCTGAAATCACAGTGCACGTTACATACAGATCGTCCTGAAATAACAGTGCACATTACATACAGATAGTGCTGAAATAACAGTGCACGTTACATACAGATACTCCTGAAATAACAATGCATGTTACATACAGATAGACCTGAAGTAACAGTGCACGTTTCATACAGATAGTGCTGAAAGAACAATGCACGTTACACTTACATCGCCCGAAAATAACAGTGCACGGTACATACATATAGACATGAAATAACTGTGCACGTTACATACAGATCGTCCCGAAATAACAGTGCACGTTACATTTGGATAGACCTGAAATAACAATGCACATTACACTCAGATCGAGCTGAAATTATAATGCAGGTTACATATAAGATAATACTGAAATACCAGTGCACGTTACATACAGATAGTCCTGAAATAACAGTGCACATTACATACAGATAGTCCTGAAATAACAATGCACGTTACATACAGATAGTGCTGAAATAACAGTGCACGTTACATACAGATAGACCTGAAATAGCAGTGCCGTTACACTCAGATAGTCCTGAAATAACAGTGCACGTTACATACAGATAGTCCTGAAATAACAGTGCACGTTACATACAGATAGTCCTGTAATAACAGTGCACGTCACATACAGATAGTCCTGAAATAACAGTGCACGTCACATACAGATAGTCCTGTAATAACAGTGCACGTCACATACAGATAGTTGTGAAATAACAGTGCATGTTACATCCAGATAGACCTGAAATAACAGCACACGTTACACACAGATTGTCCTGTAATAATAGTGCACGTTACAGATAGATAGTCCTGAAATAACAGTGCACGTTACACTCAGATAGACGTAAAATACCAGTGCACGGTACATACATATAGACATGAAATACCAGTGCACGTTACGTACAGATAGACCTGAAATAACAGTGCACGTTACGTACAGATAGTCCTGAAATAACATTGGTCGTTACATTCAGATCGTCCTCAAATCACAATGCCTGTTACATACAGATAGTCCTGAAATAACAGTGCCCGTTACATACAGATAGTCCTGAAATAACAGTACACGTTACATACAGATAGTCCTGAAAACACAATGCACGATGCATCCAGATAGTTGTGAAATATCCGTGCACGTTACACTCAGATAGTCCTGAAATAACAGTGCACGTTATATCCAGATAGTGCTGGAAAACAGTGCATGTTACATACAGATCTTCCTGAAATAACAGTACACGTGACACACAGATTGTCGAGAAATAACAATGTACGTTACATACACAAAGATCCTGAAATAACAGTGCACGTTACACACAGATAGTCCTGAAATAACAGTGCATGTTACACTCAGATAGTCCTGAAATAACAGTGCACGTTACATACAGATAGTCCTGAAATAACAGTGCAGGTTACATACAGATAGACCTTAAATAACAGTGCACGTTACATACAGATAGTCCTTAAATAACAGTGCACATTACATACAGATAGTCCTGTAATAACAGTGCACGTTACATACAGACAGTCCCGAAATAACAGTGCACGTTACATACAGATAGTCCTGAAATAACAGTGCACGTCACATACAGATAGTCCTGAAATAACAGTGCACGTCACATACAGATAGTCCTGTAATAACAGTGCACGTCACATACAGATAGTCCTGAAATAACAGTGCACGTTACATACAGACAGTCCCGAAATAACAGTGCACGTTACATACAGATAGACCTGAAATAACAGTGCACGTCACATACAGATAGACCTGAAATAACAGCGCACGTTACACACAGATAGTCCTGTAATAACAGTGCACGTTACAGACAGATAGTCCTGAAATAACAGTGCACGTTACACTCAGATAGACCTAAAATACCAGTGCACGGTACATACATATAGACATGAAGTAACAGTGCACGTTACATTTGGATAGACCTGAAATAACAGTGCACGTTACATACAGATAGTGCTGAAATAACAATGCACGTTACACTCACATCGCCCGAAAATAACAGTGCACGGTACATACATATAGAC
This sequence comes from Mustelus asterias, assembly GCF_964213995.1. Taxonomy (NCBI): domain Eukaryota; kingdom Metazoa; phylum Chordata; class Chondrichthyes; order Carcharhiniformes; family Triakidae; genus Mustelus; species Mustelus asterias. The sequence goes on along the minus strand of NC_135834.1, from coordinate 13,974,080 downwards.
ATGAAATAACTGTGCACGTTACATACAGATAGTCCTGTAATAACAGTGCACATTACATACAGATAGTCCTGAAATAACAATGCACGTTACATACAGATAGACCTGAAATAACAATGCACATTACACTCAGATCGTGCTGAAAATACAATGCACGTTACATACAAGATAATACTGAAATAACAGTGCACATTACATACAGATAGTCCTGAAATAACAGTCCATGTTACATACAGATAGTCCTGAAATAACAGTGCACGTTACACTCAGATAGTCCTGAAATAACAATGCACATTACACTCAGATACTCCTGAAATAACAGTGCACGTTACATCCAGATAGTCCTGAAATAACAGTGCACGTTACACTCAGATAGTCCTGAAATAACAGTTCACGTTACTTATAGATAGTCCTGAAATAACAATGCACGTTACATACAGATAGACCTGAAGTAGCAGTGCACGTTACACTCAGATAGTCCTGAAATAACAGTGCATGTTACATCCAGATAGTTGTGAAATAACAGTGCATGTTACATCCAGATAGACTTGAAATAACAGTGCACGTTACATACAGATAGTCCTGAAATAACAGTGCACGTTACATACAGATAGTGCTGAAATAACAGTGCACGTTACATCCAGATAGACCTGAAATAGCAGTGCACGTTACACTCAGATAGTCCTGAAATAACAGTGCACGTTACATCCAGATAGTTGTGAAATAACAGTGCACGTTACATCCAGATTGACTTGAAATAACAGTGCACGTTACATACAGATAGACCTGAAATAACAGCGCACGTTACATACAGATAGTCCTGTAATAACAGTGCACGTTACAGACAGATAGTCCTGAAATAACAATGGTCGTTACATTCAGATAGTCCTCAAATCACAATGCCCGTTACATACAGATAGTCCTGAAATAACAGTACACGTTACATACAGATAGTCCTGAAATAACAGTACACGTTACATACAGATAGTCCTGAAAACACATGCACGTTACATACAGATAGTGCTGAAATAACAGTGCACGTTACATACAGATAGACCTGAAATAACAGTGCACGTTACATACAGATAGTCCTGAAATAACAGTGCACGTCACATACAGATAGTTGTGAAATAACAGTGCATGTTACATCCAGATAGACCTGAAATAACAGCACACGTTACACACAGATTGTCCTGTAATAATAGTGCACGTTACAGATAGATAGTCCTGAAATAACAGTGCACGTTACACTCAGATAGACGTAAAATACCAGTGCACGGTACATACATATAGACATGAAATACCAGTGCACGTTACGTACAGATAGACCTGAAATAACAGTGCACGTTACGTACAGATAGTCCTGAAATAACATTGGTCGTTACATTCAGATCGTCCTCAAATCACAATGCCTGTTACATACAGATAGTCCTGAAATAACAGTGCCCGTTACATACAGATAGTCCTGAAATAACAGTACACGTTACATACAGATAGTCCTGAAAACACAATGCACGATGCATCCAGATAGTTGTGAAATATCCGTGCACGTTACACTCAGATAGTCCTGAAATAACAGTGCACGTTATATCCAGATAGTGCTGGAAAACAGTGCATGTTACATACAGATCTTCCTGAAATAACAGTACACGTGACACACAGATTGTCGAGAAATAACAATGTACGTTACATACACAAAGATCCTGAAATAACAGTGCACGTTACACACAGATAGTCCTGAAATAACAGTGCATGTTACACTCAGATAGTCCTGAAATAACAGTGCACGTTACATACAGATAGTCCTGAAATAACAGTGCAGGTTACATACAGATAGACCTTAAATAACAGTGCACGTTACATACAGATAGTCCTTAAATAACAGTGCACATTACATACAGATAGTCCTGTAATAACAGTGCACGTTACATACAGACAGTCCCGAAATAACAGTGCACGTTACATACAGATAGTCCTGAAATAACAGTGCACGTCACATACAGATAGTCCTGAAATAACAGTGCACGTCACATACAGATAGTCCTGTAATAACAGTGCACGTCACATACAGATAGTCCTGAAATAACAGTGCACGTTACATACAGACAGTCCCGAAATAACAGTGCACGTTACATACAGATAGACCTGAAATAACAGTGCACGTCACATACAGATAGACCTGAAATAACAGCGCACGTTACACACAGATAGTCCTGTAATAACAGTGCACGTTACAGACAGATAGTCCTGAAATAACAGTGCACGTTACACTCAGATAGACCTAAAATACCAGTGCACGGTACATACATATAGACATGAAGTAACAGTGCACGTTACATTTGGATAGACCTGAAATAACAGTGCACGTTACATACAGATAGTGCTGAAATAACAATGCACGTTACACTCACATCGCCCGAAAATAACAGTGCACGGTACATACATATAGACATGAAATAACTGTGCACGTTACATACAGATAGTCCTGTAATAACAGTGCACATTACATACAGATAGTCCTGAAATAACAATGCACGTTACATACAGATAGACCTGAAATAACAATGCACATTACACTCAGATCGTGCTGAAAATACAATGCACGTTACATACAAGATAATACTGAAATAACAGTGCACATTACATACAGATAGTCCTGAAATAACAGTCCATGTTACATACAGATAGTCCTGAAATAACAGTGCACGTTACACTCAGATAGTCCTGAAATAACAATGCACATTACACTCAGATACTCCTGAAATAACAGTGCACGTTACATCCAGATAGTCCTGAAATAACAGTGCACGTTACACTCAGATAGTCCTGAAATAACAGTTCACGTTACTTATAGATAGTCCTGAAATAACAATGCACGTTACATACAGATAGACCTGAAGTAGCAGTGCACGTTACACTCAGATAGTCCTGAAATAACAGTGCATGTTACATCCAGATAGTTGTGAAATAACAGTGCATGTTACATCCAGATAGACTTGAAATAACAGTGCACGTTACATACAGATAGTCCTGAAATAACAGTGCACGTTACATACAGATAGTGCTGAAATAACAGTGCACGTTACATCCAGATAGACCTGAAATAGCAGTGCACGTTACACTCAGATAGTCCTGAAATAACAGTGCACGTTACATCCAGATAGTTGTGAAATAACAGTGCACGTTACATCCAGATTGACTTGAAATAACAGTGCACGTTACATACAGATAGACCTGAAATAACAGCGCACGTTACATACAGATAGTCCTGTAATAACAGTGCACGTTACAGACAGATAGTCCTGAAATAACAATGGTCGTTACATTCAGATAGTCCTCAAATCACAATGCCCGTTACATACAGATAGTCCTGAAATAACAGTACACGTTACATACAGATAGTCCTGAAATAACAGTACACGTTACATACAGATAGTCCTGAAAACACATGCACGTTACATACAGATAGTGCTGAAATAACAGTGCACGTTACATACAGATAGACCTGAAATAACAGTGCACGTTACATACAGATAGTCCTGAAATAACAGTGCACGTTACATACAGATAGTGCTGAAAACACAATGCACGATGCATCCAGATAGTTGTGAAATATCCGGGCTCGTTACAAACAGATAGTGCTGAAATAACAGTGCACGTTATATCCAGATAGTGCTGGAAAACAGTGCATGTTACATACAGATCTTCCTGAAATAACAGTACACGTAACACACAGATTGTCGATAAATAACAATGTACGTTACATACACATAGTCCTGAAATAACAGTGCACGTTACACTCAGATAGTCCTGAAATAACAGTGCACGTTACACTCAGATAGTCCTGAAATAACAGTGCACGTTACATACAGATAGTCCTGAAATAACAGTCCACGTTACATACAGATAGTCCTGAAATAACAGTGCACGCCACATACAGATAGACCTGAAATAACAGCGCACGTTACATACAGATAGTCCTGTAATAACAGTGCACGTTACAGACAGATAGTCCTGAAATAACAGTGCACGTTACACTCAGATAGACCTATAATACCAGTGCACGGTACATACATATAGACATGAAATAACAGTGCACGTTACATACAGATACTCCTGAAAAAACAATGCACGTTACACTCAGATAGACCTAAAATTACAGGGCACGGTACATACAGATAGACCTGAAATAACTGTGCACGTTACATACAGATAGACCTGAAATAACAATGCACGTTACATACAGATAGTCCTGAAATAACAGTGCACGATACCTACAGATAGTCCTGAAATAACAATGCACGTTACATACAGATAGACATGAAATAACAGCGCACGTTACATACAGATTGTCCTGAAATAACAATGCACGTTACATTTGGATAGACCTGAAATAACAGTGCACGTTACATACAGATAGTCCTGAAATAACAGTGCACATTACAAACAGATAGTCCTGAAATAACAGTGCACGTTACATTCAGATAGACCTGAAATAACAGTGCACGTTACATACAGTTAGTCCTGAAATGCCAGTGCACGTTACATACAGATAGTGCTGAAATAACAATGCACGTTACAGACAGATAGTCCTGCAATATCAGTGCATGTTACATCCAGATAGTCCTGAAATAACAGTGCACGTTACATACAGATAGTGCTGAAATAACAGTGCACGTTACATACAGATCGTCCTGAAATAACAGTGCACGTTACATACAGATGGTCCTGAAATAACAGTGCACGTTACTTATAGATAGTCCTGAAATAACAGTGCACGTTACAGACAGATCGTCCTTAAATAACAGTGCACGTTACATACAGATAGACTTGAAATAACAGTGCACGTTACATACAGATACTCCTGAAATAACAGTGCACGTTACATACAGATAGTCCTGAAATAACAGTGCACGTTACTTATAGATAGTCCTGAAATAACAGTGCACGTTACATACAGATCGTCCTGAAATAACAGTGCACGTTACATACAGATAGACCTGAAATAGCAGTGCACGTTACATACAGATAGTGCTGAAATAACAGTGCACGTTACACTCAGATAGTCCTGAAATAACAGTGCACGTTACATCCAGATAGTTGTGAAATAACAGTGCATGTTACATCCAGATAGACTTGAAATAACAGTGCACGTTACATACAGATAGACCTGAAATAACAGCGCACGTTACACACAGATAGTCCTGTAATAACAGTGCACGTTACGTACAGATAGTCCTGAAATAACATTGGTCGTTACATTCAGATAGTCCTCAAATCACAATGCCCGTTACATACAGATAGTCCTGAAATAACAGTGCACGTTACATACAGATAGTCCTGAAATAACAGTGCACATTACATACAGATAGTCCTGAAATAACAGTGCATGTTACAGACTGATAGTCCTGAAATAACAGTGCACATTACATACAGAAATTCCTGAAATAACAATGCACGTTACACTTAGATAGTCCTGAAATAACAGTGCACGTTACACTCAGAAGCCCTGTAATAACAGTGCACGTTACATACAGATAGTCCTGAAATCACAGTGCACGTTACATACAGATCGTCCTGAAATAACAGTGCACGTTACATACAGATAGTGCTGAAATAACAGTGCACGTTACATACAGATACTCCTGAAATAACAATGCATGTTACATACAGATAGACCTGAAGTAACAGTGCACGTTACATACAGATAGTGCTGAAATAACAATGCACGTTACACTTACATCGCCCGAAAATAACAGTGCACGGTACATACATATAGACATGAAATAACTGTGCACGTTACATACAGATCGTCCCGAAATAACAGTGCACGTTACATTTGGATAGACCTGAAATAACAATGCACATTACACTCAGATCGAGCTGAAATTATAATGCAGGTTACATATAAGATAATACTGAAATACCAGTGCACGTTACATACAGATAGTCCTGAAATAACAGTGCACATTACATACAGATAGTCCTGAAATAACAATGCACGTTACATACAGATAGACCTGAAATAACAGTGCACGTTACATACAGATAGTCCTGAAATAACAGTGCACGTTACATACAGATAGTCCTGAAATAACAATGCACGTTACATACAGATAGTCCTGAAATAACAGTGCACGTTACATACAGATAGACCTGAAATAACAGTGCACGTTACATACAGATAGACCTGAAATAACAGTGCACGTTACATACAGATAGTGCTGAAATAACAGTGCACGTTACATACAGATAGACCTGAAATAACATTGCACGTTACATACAAATGGTCCTGAAATAACAATGCACGTTACACTCAGATAGTCCTGAAATAACAGTGCACGTTACATCCAGATAGTTGTGAAATAACAGTGCATGTTACATCCAGATAGACTTGAAATAACAGTGCACGTTACATACAGATAGACCTGAAATAACAGCGCACGTTACACACAGATAGTCCTGTAATAACAGTGCACGTTACAGACAGATAGTCCTGAAATAACAGTGCACGTTACACTCAGATAGACGTAAAATACCAGTGCACGGTACATACATATAGACATGAAATAACAGTGCACGTTACGTACAGATAGACCTGAAATAACAGTGCACGTTACGTACAGATAGTCCTGAAATAACATTGGTCGTTACATTCAGATTGTCCTCAAATCACAATGCCTGTTACATACAGATAGTCCTGAAATAACAGTACACGTTACACTCAGATAGACGTAAAATACCAGTGCACGGTACATACATATAGACATGAAATAACAGTGCACGTTACGTACAGATAGTCCTGAAATAACATTGGTCGTTACATTCAGATAGTCCTCAAATCACAATGCCCGTTACATACAGATAGTCCTGAAATAACAGTACACGTTACAGACAGATAGTCCTGAAAACACATGCACGTTACATACAGATAGTCCTGAAATAACAGTGCACGTTACATACAGATAGTCCTGAAATAACAGTGCACGTTACATCCAGATAGACTTGAAATAACAGTGCACGTTACGTACAGATAGTCCTGAAATAACATTGGTCGTTACATTCAGATAGTCCTCAAATCACAATGCCCGTTACATACAGATAGTCCTGAAATAACAGTGCACGTTACATACAGATAGTCCTGAAATAACAGTGCACGTTACATACAGATAGTCCTGAAAACACAATGCACGTTACATACAGATAGTCGTGAAATAACAGTGCACGTTACATACAGATAGTCCTGAAATAACAGTGCACGTTACATACAGATAGTCCTGAAATAACAGTGCACGTTACATACAGATAGTCCTGAAATAACAGTGCACGTTACATACAGATAGTCCTGAAATAACAGTGCACGTTACATACAGATATTCCTGAAATAACAGTGCACGTTACATACAGATAGTCCTGAAATAACAGTGCACGTTACATACAGATAGTCCTGAAATAACAGTGCACGTTACATACAGATAGTCCTGAAATAACAGTGCACGTTACATCCAGATAGTCCTGAAATAACAGTGCACGTTACATACAGATAGTCCTGTAATAACAGTGCACGTTACATACAGATAGTCCTGAAATAACAGTGCACGTTACATTCAGATAGTCCAGAAATAACAATGCACGTTACATACAGATAGTCCTGAAATGACAGTGCACATTACATACAGATAGTCCTGAAATAACAGTGCACGTTACATACAGATAGTCCTGAAATAACAGTGCACGTTACTTATAGATAGTCCTGAAATAACAGTGCACGTTACATACAGATCGTCCTGAAATAACAGTGCACGTTACATACAGATCGTCCTGAAATAACAGTGCACGTTACATACAGATCGTCCTGAAATAACAGTGCACGTTACATACAGATAGTCCTGAAATAACAATGCACGTTACATACAGATAGACCTGAAATAACAGTGCACGTTACATACAGATAGTCCTGAAATAACAGTGCACGTTACATACAGATAGTCCTGAAATAACAATGCACGTTACATACAGATAGTCCTGAAATAACAGTGCACGTTACATACAGATAGACCTGAAATAACAGTGCACGTTACATACAGATAGACCTGAAATAACAGTGCACGTTACATACAGATAGTGCTGAAATAACAGTGCACGTTACATACAGATAGACCTGAAATAACATTGCACGTTACATACAAATGGTCCTGAAATAACAATGCACGTTACACTCAGATAGTCCTGAAATAACAGTGCACGTTACATCCAGATAGTTGTGAAATAACAGTGCATGTTACATCCAGATAGACTTGAAATAACAGTGCACGTTACATACAGATAGACCTGAAATAACAGCGCACGTTACACACAGATAGTCCTGTAATAACAGTGCACGTTACAGACAGATAGTCCTGAAATAACAGTGCACGTTACACTCAGATAGACGTAAAATACCAGTGCACGGTACATACATATAGACATGAAATAACAGTGCACGTTACGTACAGATAGACCTGAAATAACAGTGCACGTTACGTACAGATAGTCCTGAAATAACATTGGTCGTTACATTCAGATTGTCCTCAAATCACAATGCCTGTTACATACAGATAGTCCTGAAATAACAGTACACGTTACACTCAGATAGACGTAAAATACCAGTGCACGGTACATACATATAGACATGAAATAACAGTGCACGTTACGTACAGATAGTCCTGAAATAACATTGGTCGTTACATTCAGATAGTCCTCAAATCACAATGCCCGTTACATACAGATAGTCCTGAAATAACAGTACACGTTACAGACAGATAGTCCTGAAAACACATGCACGTTACATACAGATAGTCCTGAAATAACAGTGCACGTTACATACAGATAGTCCTGAAATAACAGTGCACGTTACATCCAGATAGACTTGAAATAACAGTGCACGTTACGTACAGATAGTCCTGAAATAACATTGGTCGTTACATTCAGATAGTCCTCAAATCACAATGCCCGTTACATACAGATAGTCCTGAAATAACAGTGCACGTTACATACAGATAGTCCTGAAATAACAGTGCACGTTACATACAGATAGTCCTGAAAACACAATGCACGTTACATACAGATAGTCGTGAAATAACAGTGCACGTTACATACAGATAGTCCTGAAATAACAGTGCACGTTACATACAGATAGTCCTGAAATAACAGTGCACGTTACATACAGATAGTCCTGAAATAACAGTGCACGTTACATACAGATAGTCCTGAAATAACAGTGCACGTTACATACAGATATTCCTGAAATAACAGTGCACGTTACATACAGATAGTCCTGAAATAACAGTGCACGTTACATACAGATAGTCCTGAAATAACAGTGCACGTTACATACAGATAGTCCTGAAATAACAGTGCACGTTACATCCAGATAGTCCTGAAATAACAGTGCACGTTACATACAGATAGTCCTGTAATAACAGTGCACGTTACATACAGATAGTCCTGAAATAACAGTGCACGTTACATTCAGATAGTCCAGAAATAACAATGCACGTTACATACAGATAGTCCTGAAATGACAGTGCACATTACATACAGATAGTCCTGAAATAACAGTGCACGTTACATACAGATAGTCCTGAAATAACAGTGCACGTTACTTATAGATAGTCCTGAAATAACAGTGCACGTTACATACAGATCGTCCTGAAATAACAGTGCACGTTACATACAGATCGTCCTGAAATAACAGTGCACGTTACATACAGATCGTCCTGAAATAACAGTGCACGTTACATACAGATACTCCTGAAATAACAGTGCACGTTACATACAGATAGTCCTGAAAAAACAGTGCATGTTACTTATAGATAGTCCTGAAATAACAGTGCACGTTACATACAGATCGTCCTGAAATAACAGTGCACGTTACATACAGATAGTCCTGAAATCACAGTGCACGTTACATACAGATCGTCCTGAAATAACAGTGCACGTTACATACAGATAGTGCTGAAATAACAGTGCACGGTACATACAGATACTCCTGAAATAACAATGCATGTTACATACAGATAGACCTGAAGTAACAGTGCACGTTACATACAGATCGTGCTGAAATAACAATGCACGTTACACTCACATCGCCCGAAAATAACAGTGCACGGTACATACATATAGACATGAAATAACTGTGCACGTTACCTACAGATCGTCCCGAAATAACAGTGCACATTACATTTGGATAGACCTGAAATAACAATGCACATTACACTCAGATCGAGCTGAAATTATAATGCAGGTTACATATAAGATAATACTGAAATACCAGTGCACGTTACATACAGATAGACCTGAAATAACAGTGCACATTACATACAGATAGTCCTGAAATAACAATGCACGTTACATACAGATAGACCTGAAATAACAGTGCACGTTACATGCAGATAGTCCTGAAATAACAATGCACGTTACATGCAGATAGTCCTGAAATAACAGTGCACATTACACTCAGATACTCCTGAAATAACAGTGCACGTTACATCCAGATAGTTGTGAAATAACAGTGCACGTTACACACAGATAGTCCTGAAATAACAATGCACGTTACATACAGATAGTCCTGAAATAACAGTGCACGTTACATACAGATAGACCTGAAATAAGAGTGCACGTTACATACAGATAGTGCTGAAATAACAGTGCACGTTACATACAGATAGACCTGAAATAACAGTGCACGTTACATACAGATAGTCCTGAAATAACAGTGCACGTTGCATACAGATAGACCTGAAATAACAGTACACGTTACATACAGATAGTGCTGAAATAACAGTGCACGTTACATACAGATAGACCTGAAATAACAGTGCACGGTACATACAGATAGACCTGAAATAACAGTGCACGTTACATACAGATAGACCTGAAATAACAGTGCACGTTACATACAGATAGTGCTGAAATAACAGTGCACGTTACATACAGATAGACCTGAAATAACAGTGCACGGTACATACAGATAGACCTGAAATACCAGTGCACGGTACATACATATAGACATGAAATAACTGTGCACGTTACATACAGATAGTCCTGTAATAACAGTGCACATTACATACAGATAGTCCTGAAATAACAATGCACGTTACATACAGATAGACCTGAAATAACAATGCACATTACACTCAGATCGTGCTGAAAATACAATGCACGTTACATACAAGATAATACTGAAATAACAGTGCACATTACATACAGATAGTCCTGAAATAACAGTGCACGTTACATACAGATAGTCCTGAAATAACAATGCACATTACACTCAGATACTCCTGAAATAACAGTGCACGTTACATCCAGATAGTCCTGAAATAACAGTGCACGTTACACTCAGATAGTCCTGAAATAACAGTTCACGTTACTTATAGATAGTCCTGAAATAACAATGCACGTTACATACAGATAGACCTGAAGTAGCAGTGCACGTTACACTCAGATAGTCCTGAAATAACAGTGCATGTTACATCCAGATAGTTGTGAAATAACAGTGCATGTTACATCCAGATAGACTTGAAATAACAGTGCACGTTACATACAGATAGTCCTGAAATAACAGTGCACGTTACATACAGATAGTGCTGAAATAACAGTGCACGTTACATCCAGATAGACCTGAAATAGCAGTGCACGTTACACTCAGATAGTCCTGAAATAACAGTGCACGTTACATCCAGATAGTTGTGAAATAACAGTGCACGTTACATCCAGATTGACTTGAAATAACAGTGCACGTTACATACAGATAGACCTGAAATAACAGCGCACGTTACATACAGATAGTCCTGTAATAACAGTGCACGTTACAGACAGATAGTCCTGAAATAACATTGGTCGTTACATTCAGATAGTCCTCAAATCACAATGCCCGTTACATACAGATAGTCCTGAAATAACAGTACACGTTACATACAGATAGTCCTGAAATAACAGTACACGTTACATACAGATAGTCCTGAAATAACAGTACACGTTACATACAGATAGTCCTGAAAACACATGCACGTTACATACAGATAGTCCTGAAATAACAGTACACGTTACATACAGATAGTCCTGAAATAACAGTGCACGTTACATACAGATCGTGCTGAAATAACAATGCACGTTACACTCACATCGCCCGAAAATAACAGTGCACGGTACATACATATAGACATGAAATAACTGTGCACGTTACCTACAGATCGTCCCGAAATAACAGTGCACATTACATTTGGATAGACCTGAAATAACAATGCACATTACACTCAGATCGAGCTGAAATTATAATGCAGGTTACATATAAGATAATACTGAAATACCAGTGCACGTTACATACAGATAGACCTGAAATAACAGTGCACATTACATACAGATAGTCCTGAAATAACAATGCACGTTACATACAGATAGACCTGAAATAACAGTGCACGTTACATGCAGATAGTCCTGAAATAACAATGCACGTTACATGCAGATAGTCCTGAAATAACAGTGCACATTACACTCAGATACTCCTGAAATAACAGTGCACGTTACATCCAGATAGTTGTGAAATAACAGTGCACGTTACACACAGATAGTCCTGAAATAACAATGCACGTTACATACAGATAGTCCTGAAATAACAGTGCACGTTACATACAGATAGACCTGAAATAAGAGTGCACGTTACATACAGATAGTGCTGAAATAACAGTGCACGTTACATACAGATAGACCTGAAATAACAGTGCACGTTACATACAGATAGTCCTGAAATAACAGTGCACGTTGCATACAGATAGACCTGAAATAACAGTACACGTTACATACAGATAGTGCTGAAATAACAGTGCACGTTACATACAGATAGACCTGAAATAACAGTGCACGGTACATACAGATAGACCTGAAATAACAGTGCACGTTACATACAGATAGACCTGAAATAACAGTGCACGTTACATACAGATAGTGCTGAAATAACAGTGCACGTTACATACAGATAGACCTGAAATAACAGTGCACGGTACATACAGATAGACCTGAAATACCAGTGCACGGTACATACATATAGACATGAAATAACTGTGCACGTTACATACAGATAGTCCTGTAATAACAGTGCACATTACATACAGATAGTCCTGAAATAACAATGCACGTTACATACAGATAGACCTGAAATAACAATGCACATTACACTCAGATCGTGCTGAAAATACAATGCACGTTACATACAAGATAATACTGAAATAACAGTGCACATTACATACAGATAGTCCTGAAATAACAGTCCATGTTACATACAGATAGTCCTGAAATAACAGTGCACGTTACACTCAGATAGTCCTGAAATAACAATGCACATTACACTCAGATACTCCTGAAATAACAGTGCACGTTACATCCAGATAGTCCTGAAATAACAGTGCACGTTACACTCAGATAGTCCTGAAATAACAGTTCACGTTACTTATAGATAGTCCTGAAATAACAATGCACGTTACATACAGATAGACCTGAAGTAGCAGTGCACGTTACACTCAGATAGTCCAGAAATAACAGTGCATGTTACATCCAGATAGTTGTGAAATAACAGTGCATGTTACATCCAGATAGACTTGAAATAACAGTGCACGTTACATACAGATAGTCCTGAAATAACAGTGCACGTTACATACAGATAGTGCTGAAATAACAGTGCACGTTACATCCAGATAGACCTGAAATAGCAGTGCACGTTACACTCAGATAGTCCTGAAATAACAGTGCACGTTACATCCAGATAGTTGTGAAATAACAGTGCACGTTACATCCAGATTGACTTGAAATAACAGTGCACGTTACATACAGATAGACCTGAAATAACAGCGCACGTTACATACAGATAGTCCTGTAATAACAGTGCACGTTACAGACAGATAGTCCTGAAATAACATTGGTCGTTACATTCAGATAGTCCTCAAATCACAATGCCCGTTACATACAGATAGTCCTGAAATAACAGTACACGTTACATACAGATAGTCCTGAAATAACAGTACACGTTACATACAGATAGTCCTGAAATAACAGTACACGTTACATACAGATAGTCCTGAAAACACATGCACGTTACATACAGATAGTCCTGAAATAACAGTACACGTTACATACAGATAGTCCTGAAATAACAGTACACGTTACATACAGATAGTCCTGAAATAACAGTACACGTTACATACAGATAGTCGTGAAATAACAGTGCACGTTACAAACAGATAGTGCTGAAATAACAGTGCACGTTATATCCAGATAGTGCTGGAAAACAGTGCATGTTACATACAGATCTTCCTGAAATAACAGTACACGTAACACACAGATTGTCGATAAATAACAATGTACGTTACATACACATAGTCCTGAAATAACAGTGCACGTTACACTCAGATAGTCCTGAAATAACAGTGCACGTTACATACAGATAGTCCTGAAATAACAGTCCACGTTACATACAGATAGTCCTGAAATAACAGTGCACGCCACATACAGATAGACCTGAAATAACAGCGCACGTTACATACAGATAGTCCTGTAATAACAGTGCACGTTACACTCAGATAGACCTATAATACCAGTGCACGGTACATACATATAGACATGAAATAACAGTGCACGTTACATACAGATACTCCTGAAAAAACAATGCACGTTACACTCAGATAGACCTAAAATTACAGGGCACGGTACATACAGATAGACCTGAAATAACTGTGCACGTTACATACAGATAGACCTGAAATAACAATGCACGTTACATACAGATAGTCCTGAAATAACAGTGCACGATACCTACAGATAGTCCTGAAATAACAGTGCATGTTACAGACAGATAGACCTGAAATAACAGTGCACGTTACATACAGATAGTCCTGAAATAACAATGCACGTTACATACAGATAGACATGAAATAACAGCGCACGTTACATACAGATTGTCCTGAAATAACAATGCACGTTACATTTGGATAGACCTGAAATAACAGTGCACGTTACATACAGATAGTCCTGAAATAACAGTGCACATTACAAACAGATAGTCCTGAAATAACAGTGCACGTTACATTCAGATAGACCTGAAATAACAGTGCACGTTACATACAGTTAGTCCTGAAATGCCAGTGCACGTTACATACAGATAGTGCTGAAATAACAATGCACGTTACAGACAGATAGTCCTGCAATATCAGTGCATGTTCCATCCAGATAGTCCTGAAATAACAGTGCACGTTACATACAGATAGTGCTGAAATAACAGTGCACGTTACATACAGATCGTCCTGAAATAACAGTGCACGTTACATACAGATGGTCCTGAAATAACAGTGCACGTTACTTATAGATAGTCCTGAAATAACAGTGCACGTTACAGACAGATCGTCCTTAAATAACAGTGCACGTTACATACAGATTGACTTGAAATAACAGTGCACGTTACATACAGATACTCCTGAAATAACAGTGCACGTTACATACAGATAGTCCTGAAATAACAGTGCACGTTACTTATAGATAGTCCTGAAATAACAGTGCACGTTACATACAGATCGTCCTGAAATAACAGTGCACGTTACATACAGATAGACCTGAAATAGCAGTGCACGTTACATACAGATAGTGCTGAAATAACAGTGCACGTTACACTCAGATAGTCCTGAAATAACAGTGCACGTTACATCCAGATAGTTGTGAAATAACAGTGCATGTTACATCCAGATAGACTTGAAATAACAGTGCACGTTACATACAGATAGACCTGAAATAACAGCGCACGTTACACACAGATAGTCCTGTAATAACAGTGCACGTTACGTACAGATAGTCCTGAAATAACATTGGTCGTTACATTCAGATAGTCCTCAAATCACAATGCCCGTTACATACAGATAGTCCTGAAATAACAGTGCACGTTACATACAGATAGTCCTGAAATAACAGTGCACATTACATACAGATAGTCCTGAAATAACAGTGCATGTTACAGACTGATAGTCCTGAAATAACAGTGCACATTACATACAGAAATTCCTGAAATAACAATGCACGTTACACTTAGATAGTCCTGAAATAACAGTGCACGTTACACTCAGAAGCCCTGTAATAACAGTGCACGTTACATACAGATAGTCCTGAAATCACAGTGCACGTTACATACAGATCGTCCTGAAATAACAGTGCACGTTACATACAGATAGTGCTGAAATAACAGTGCACGTTACATACAGATACTCCTGAAATAACAATGCATGTTACATACAGATAGACCTGAAGTAACAGTGCACGTTACATACAGATAGTGCTGAAATAACAATGCACGTTACACTTACATCGCCCGAAAATAACAGTGCACGGTACATACATATAGACATGAAATAACTGTGCACGTTACATACAGATCGTCCCGAAATAACAGTGCACGTTACATTTGGATAGACCTGAAATAACAATGCACATTACACTCAGATCGAGCTGAAATTATAATGCAGGTTACATATAAGATAATACTGAAATACCAGTGCACGTTACATACAGATAGTCCTGAAATAACAGTGCACATTACATACAGATAGTCCTGAAATAACAATGCACGTTACATACAGATAGACCTGAAATAACAGTGCACGTTACATACAGATAGTCCTGAAATAACAGTGCACGTTACATACAGATAGTCCTGAAATAACAATGCACGTTACATACAGATAGTCCTGAAATAACAGTGCACGTTACTTATAGATAGTCCTGAAATAACAATGCACGTTACATACAGATAGTCCTGAAATAACAGTGCACGTTACATACAGATAGACCTGAAATAACAGTGCACGTTACATACAGATAGTGCTGAAATAACAGTGCACGTTACATACAGATAGACCTGAAATAACAGTGCACGTTACATACAGATAGACCTGAAATAACAGTGCACGTTACATACAGATAGTGCTGAAATAACAGTGCACGTTACATACAGATAGACCTGAAATAACATTGCACGTTACATACAAATGGTCCTGAAATAACAATGCACGTTACACTCAGATAGTCCTGAAATAACAGTGCACGTTACATCCAGATAGTTGTGAAATAACAGTGCATGTTACATCCAGATAGACTTGAAATAACAGTGCACGTTACATACAGATAGACCTGAAATAACAGCGCACGTTACACACAGATAGTCCTGTAATAACAGTGCACGTTACAGACAGATAGTCCTGAAATAACAGTGCACGTTACACTCAGATAGACGTAAAATACCAGTGCACGGTACATACATATAGACATGAAATAACAGTGCACGTTACGTACAGATAGACCTGAAATAACAGTGCACGTTACGTACAGATAGTCCTGAAATAACATTGGTCGTTACATTCAGATTGTCCTCAAATCACAATGCCTGTTACATACAGATAGTCCTGAAATAACAGTACACGTTACACTCAGATAGACGTAAAATAACAGTGCACGTTACATACAGATAGTCCTGAAATAACAGTGCACGTTACATACAGATAGACATGAAATAACAGTGCACGTTACGTACAGATAGTCCTGAAATAACATTGGTCGTTACATTCAGATAGTCCTCAAATCACAATGCCCGTTACATACAGATAGTCCTGAAATAACAGTACACGTTACAGACAGATAGTCCTGAAAACACATGCACGTTACATACAGATAGTCCTGAAATAACAGTGCACGTTACATACAGATAGTCCTGAAATAACAGTGCACGTTACATACAGATAGACCTGAAATAACAGTGCACGTTACGTACAGATAGTCCTGAAATAACATTGGTCGTTACATTCAGATAGTCCTCAAATCACAATGCCCGTTACATACAGATAGTCCTGAAATAACAGTGCACGTTACATACAGATAGTCCTGAAAACACAATGCACGTTACATACAGATAGTCGTGAAATAACAGTGCACGTTACATACAGATAGTCCTGAAATAACAGTGCACGTTACATACAGATAGTCCTGAAATAACAGTGCACGTTACATACAGATAGTCCTGAAATAACAGTGCACGTTACATACAGATAGTCCTGAAATAACAGTGCACGTTACATACAGATAGTCCTGAAATAACAGTGCACGTTACATACAGATAGTCCTGAAATAACAGTGCACGTTACATACAGATAGTCCTGAAATAACAGTGCACGTTACATACAGATAGTCCTGAAATAACAGTGCACGTTACATCCAGATAGTCCTGAAATAACAGTGCACGTTACATACAGATAGTCCTGTAATAACAGTGCACGTTACATACAGATAGTCCTGAAATAACAGTGCACGTTACATTCAGATAGTCCAGAAATAACAATGCACGTTACATACAGATAGTCCTGAAATGACAGTGCACATTACATACAGATAGTCCTGAAATAACAGTGCACGTTACATACAGATAGTCCTGAAATAACAGTGCACGTTACTTATAGATAGTCCTGAAATAACAGTGCACGTTACATACAGATCGTCCTGAAATAACAGTGCACGTTACATACAGATCGTCCTGAAATAACAGTGCACGTTACATACAGATCGTCCTGAAATAACAGTGCACGTTACATACAGATACTCCTGAAATAACAGTGCACGTTACATACAGATAGTCCTGAAAAAACAGTGCATGTTACTTATAGATAGTCCTGAAATAACAGTGCACGTTACATACAGATAGTCCTGAAATAACAGTGCACGTTACTTATAGATAGTCCTGAAATAACAATGCACGTTACATACAGATAGTCCTGAAATAACAGTGCACGTTACATACAGATAGACCTGAAATAACAGTGCACGTTACATACAGATAGTGCTGAAATAACAGTGCACGTTACATACAGATAGACCTGAAATAACAGTGCACGTTACATACAGATAGACCTGAAATAACAGTGCACGTTACATACAGATAGTGCTGAAATAACAGTGCACGTTACATACAGATAGACCTGAAATAACATTGCACGTTACATACAAATGGTCCTGAAATAACAATGCACGTTACACTCAGATAGTCCTGAAATAACAGTGCACGTTACATCCAGATAGTTGTGAAATAACAGTGCATGTTACATCCAGATAGACTTGAAATAACAGTGCACGTTACATACAGATAGACCTGAAATAACAGCGCACGTTACACACAGATAGTCCTGTAATAACAGTGCACGTTACAGACAGATAGTCCTGAAATAACAGTGCACGTTACACTCAGATAGACGTAAAATACCAGTGCACGGTACATACATATAGACATGAAATAACAGTGCACGTTACGTACAGATAGACCTGAAATAACAGTGCACGTTACGTACAGATAGTCCTGAAATAACATTGGTCGTTACATTCAGATTGTCCTCAAATCACAATGCCTGTTACATACAGATAGTCCTGAAATAACAGTACACGTTACACTCAGATAGACGTAAAATAACAGTGCACGTTACATACAGATAGTCCTGAAATAACAGTGCACGTTACATACAGATAGACATGAAATAACAGTGCACGTTACGTACAGATAGTCCTGAAATAACATTGGTCGTTACATTCAGATAGTCCTCAAATCACAATGCCCGTTACATACAGATAGTCCTGAAATAACAGTACACGTTACAGACAGATAGTCCTGAAAACACATGCACGTTACATACAGATAGTCCTGAAATAACAGTGCACGTTACATACAGATAGTCCTGAAATAACAGTGCACGTTACATACAGATAGACCTGAAATAACAGTGCACGTTACGTACAGATAGTCCTGAAATAACATTGGTCGTTACATTCAGATAGTCCTCAAATCACAATGCCCGTTACATACAGATAGTCCTGAAATAACAGTGCACGTTACATACAGATAGTCCTGAAAACACAATGCACGTTACATACAGATAGTCGTGAAATAACAGTGCACGTTACATACAGATAGTCCTGAAATAACAGTGCACGTTACATACAGATAGTCCTGAAATAACAGTGCACGTTACATACAGATAGTCCTGAAATAACAGTGCACGTTACATACAGATAGTCCTGAAATAACAGTGCACGTTACATACAGATAGTCCTGAAATAACAGTGCACGTTACATACAGATAGTCCTGAAATAACAGTGCACGTTACATACAGATAGTCCTGAAATAACAGTGCACGTTACATCCAGATAGTCCTGAAATAACAGTGCACGTTACATACAGATAGTCCTGTAATAACAGTGCACGTTACATACAGATAGTCCTGAAATAACAGTGCACGTTACATTCAGATAGTCCAGAAATAACAATGCACGTTACATACAGATAGTCCTGAAATGACAGTGCACATTACATACAGATAGTCCTGAAATAACAGTGCACGTTACATACAGATAGTCCTGAAATAACAGTGCACGTTACTTATAGATAGTCCTGAAATAACAGTGCACGTTACATACAGATCGTCCTGAAATAACAGTGCACGTTACATACAGATCGTCCTGAAATAACAGTGCACGTTACATACAGATCGTCCTGAAATAACAGTGCACGTTACATACAGATACTCCTGAAATAACAGTGCACGTTACATACAGATAGTCCTGAAAAAACAGTGCATGTTACTTATAGATAGTCCTGAAATAACAGTGCACGTTACATACAGATCGTCCTGAAATAACAGTGCACGTTACATACAGATAGTCCTGAAATCACAGTGCACGTTACATACAGATCGTCCTGAAATAACAGTGCACGTTACATACAGATAGTGCTGAAATAACAGTGCACGGTACATACAGATACTCCTGAAATAACAATGCATGTTACATACAGATAGACCTGAAGTAACAGTGCACGTTACATACAGATCGTGCTGAAATAACAATGCACGTTACACTGACATCGCCCGAAAATAACAGTGCACGGTACATACATATAGACATGAAATAACTGTGCACGTTACCTACAGATCGTCCCGAAATAACAGTGCACATTACATTTGGATAGACCTGAAATAACAATGCACATTACACTCAGATCGAGCTGAAATTATAATGCAGGTTACATATAAGATAATACTGAAATACCAGTGCACGTTACATACAGATAGACCTGAAATAACAGTGCACATTACATACAGATAGTCCTGAAATAACAATGCACGTTACATACAGATAGACCTGAAATAACAGTGCACGTTACATGCAGATAGTCCTGAAATAACAATGCACGTTACATGCAGATAGTCCTGAAATAACAGTGCACATTACACTCAGATACTCCTGAAATAACAGTGCACGTTACATCCAGATAGTTGTGAAATAACAGTGCACGTTACACACAGATAGTCCTGAAATAACAATGCACGTTACATACAGATAGTCCTGAAATAACAGTGCACGTTACATACAGATAGACCTGAAATAAGAGTGCACGTTACATACAGATAGTGCTGAAATAACAGTGCACGTTACATACAGATAGACCTGAAATAACAGTGCACGTTACATACAGATAGTCCTGAAATAACAGTGCACGTTGCATACAGATAGACCTGAAATAACAGTACACGTTACATACAGATAGTGCTGAAATAACAGTGCACGTTACATACAGATAGACCTGAAATAACAGTGCACGGTACATACAGATAGACCTGAAATAACAGTGCACGTTACATACAGATAGACCTGAAATAACAGTGCACGTTACATACAGATAGTGCTGAAATAACAGTGCACGTTACATACAGATAGACCTGAAATAACAGTGCAGGTACATACAGATTGACCTGAAATAACAGTGCACGTTACATACAGATAGACCTGAAATAGCAGTGCACGTTACACTCAGATAGTCCTGAAATAACAATGCACATGACATACAAATGGTCCTGAAATAACAATGCACATTACACTCAGATAGTCCTGAAATAACAGTGCACGTTACATCCAGATAGTTGTGAAATAACAGTGCATGTTACATCCAGATAGACTTGAAATAACAGTGCACGTTACATACAGATAGACCTGAAATAACAGCGCACGTTACACACAGATAGTCCTGTAATAACAGTGCACGTTACAGACAGATAGTCCTGAAATAACAGTGCACGTTACACTCAGATAGACGTAAAATACCAGTGCACGGTACATACATATAGACATGAAATAACAGTGCACGTTACATACAGATAGTCCTGAAATAACAGTGCACGTTACGTACAGATAGACCTGAAATAACAGTGCACTTTACGTACAGAGAGTCCTGAAATAACATTGGTCGTTACATTCAGATAGTCCTCAAATCACAATGCCTGTTACATACAGATAGTCCTGAAATAACAGTACACGTTACATACAGATAGTCCTGAAAACACATGCACGTTACATACAGATAGTCCTGAAATAACAGTGGACGTTACGTACAGATAGTCCTGAAATAACATTGGTCGTTACATTCAGATAGTCCTCAAATCACAATGCCCGTTACATAGAGATAGTCCTGAAATAACAGTACACGTTACATACAGATAGTCCTGAAAACACATGCACGTTACATACAGATAGTCCTGAAATAACAGTGCACGTTACATACAGATAGTCCTGAAATAACAGTGCACGTTACATACAGATAGTGTTGAAATAACAGTGCACGTTATATCCAGATAGTGCTGGAAAACAGTGCATGTTACATACAGATACTCCTGAAAGAACAGTACACGTGACACACAGATTGTCGAGAAATAACAATGTACGTTACATACACATAGTCCTGAAATAACAGTGCACGTTACACTCAGATAGTCCTGAAATAACAGTGCACGTTACACTCAGATAGTCCTGAAATAACAGTGCATGTTACATACAGATACTCCTGAATTAAGAGTGCACGTTACACTCAGATAGACCTAAAATTACAGGGCACGGTACACACAGATAGACCTGAAATAACTGTGCACGTTACATACAGATAGACCTGAAATAACTGTGCACGTTACATACAGATAGACCTGAAATAACAGTGCACGTTACATACAGATAGACCTGAAATAACAGTGCACGTTACATACAGATAGTCCTGAAATAACAGTGCACGGCACATACATATAGACATGAAATAACAGTGCACGTTACATTTGGATAGACCTGAAATAACAGTGCACGTTACATACAGATAGTCCTGAAATAACAATGCACCTTATATTCAGATAGTCCTGAAATAACAATGCACGTTACATACAGATAGTCCTGAAATAACAGTGCACGTTACATACAGTTAGTCCTGAAATGCCAGTGCACGTTACATACAGATAGTGCTGAAATAACAATGCATGTTACAGGCAGATAGTCCTGAAATATCAGTGCATGTTACATCCAGATAGTCCTGAAATAACAGTGCACGTTACATACAGATCGTCCTGAAATAACAGTGCACGTTACATACAGATAGACTTGAAATAACAGTGCATGTTACATCCAGATTGACTTGAAATAACAGTGCACGTTACATACAGATAGACCTGAAATTACAGCGCACGTCACACACAGATAGTCCTGTAATAACAGTGCACGTTACAGACAGATAGTCCTGAAATAACAGTGCACGTTACACTCAGATAGACGTAAAATACCAGTGCAGGGTACATACATATAGACCTGAAATAACAGTACACGTTACATACAGATAGTGCTGAAATAACAGTGCACGTTACATACAGATAGACCTGAAATAACAGTGCACGTTACATACAGATAGTCCTGAAATAACAATGCACGTTACATACAGATAGATCTGAAAGAACAATGCACGTTACATACAGATAGTCCTGAAATAACAGTGCACGTCACATACAGATAGACCTGAAATAACAGTGCATGTTACATTTGGATAGACCTGAAATAACAGTGCACGTCCCATACAGATAGACCTGAAATAACAGCGCACGTTACATACAGATAGTCCTGTAATAACAGAGCACGTTACAGACAGATAGTCCTGAAATAACAGTGCATGTTCCAAACAGATAGTCCCGAAATAACAGTGCACGTTACATTTGGATAGACCTGAAATAACAGTGCACGTTACACTCAGATAGTCCTGAAATAACAGTGCACGTTACACACAGATAGTCCTGTAATAACAGAGCACGTTACAGACAGATAGTCCTGAAATAACAGTGCACGTTACACTCAGATAGACCTAAAATACCAGTGCACGGTACATACATATAGACATGAAATAACAGTGCACGTTACATACATATAGACATGAAATAACAGTGCACGTTACACTCAGATAGTCCTGAAATAACAGTGCACGTTACATACAGATAGACCTGAAATAACAGTGCCCGTTACATACATATAGACATGAAATAACAGTGCACGTTACATACAGACAGTCCCGAAATAACAGTGCACGTTACATTTGGATAGATCTGAAAGAACAATGCACGTTACACTCAGATAGTGCTGAAATTACAATGCACGTTACATACACATAGTCCTGAAATTACAATGCACGTTACATACAGATCTTCCTGAAATGACAGTGCACGTTACACTCAGATACTCCTGAAATAACAGTGCACGTTACATACAGATAGTCCTGAAATAACAATGCACGTTACATACAGATACTCCTGAAATAACAATGCACGTTACATACAGATACTCCTGAAATAAGAGTGCACGTTACACTCAGATAGACCTGAAATAAGAGTGCACGTTACACTCAGATAGACCTAAAATAACAGTGCACGGTACATACATACAGGTGTGAAATAACAGTGCACGTTACATACAGATAGACCTGAAATAACTGTGCACGTTACATACAGATAGACCTGAAATAACAGTGCATGTTCCAAACAGATAGTCCCGAAATAACAGTGCACGTTACACTCAGATAGTCCTGAAATAACAGTGCACGTTACATACAGATAGACCTGAAAGAACAGTGCACGTTACATACAGATAGTCCTGAAATAACAATGCACGTTACATACAGATAGTCCTGA
This sequence comes from Mustelus asterias, assembly GCF_964213995.1. Taxonomy (NCBI): domain Eukaryota; kingdom Metazoa; phylum Chordata; class Chondrichthyes; order Carcharhiniformes; family Triakidae; genus Mustelus; species Mustelus asterias. Next base: position 13,948,991 of record NC_135834.1, on the reverse strand, counting down.
AATGACAATGCACGTTACATACAGATAGTCCTGAAATAACAGTGCACGTTACTTATAGATAGTCCTGAAATAACAGTGCACGTTACATACAGATCGTCCTGACATAACTGTGCACGTTACATAGAGATCGTCCTGAAATAACAGTGCACGTTACATACAGATCGTCCTGAAATAACAGTGCACGTTACATACAGATAGACTTGAAATAACAGTGCACGTTACATACAGATACTCCTGAAATAACAGTGCAAGTTACATACAGATAGTCCTGAAATAACAGTGCACGTTACTTATAGATAGTGCTGAAATAACAGTGCACGTTACATACAGATCGTCCTGAAATAACAGTGCACGTTACATACAGATAGTCCCGAAATCACAGTGCACGTTACATACAGATAGTCCTGAAATAACAGTGCACGTTACATACAGATAGTGCTGAAATAACAGTGCACGTTACATACAGATACTCCTGAAATAACAATGCATGTTACATACAGATAGACCTGAAATAACAGTGCACGTGACATACAGAAAGTGCTGAAATCACAATGCACGTTACACTCACATCGCCCGAAAATAACAGTGCACGGTGCATACATATAGACATGAAATAACTGTGCACGTTACATACAGATCGTCCCGAAATAACAGTGCACGTTACATTTGGATAGACCTGAAATAACAATGCACATTACACTCAGATCGTGCTGAAATTACAATGCAGGTTACATACAAGATAATACTGAAATACCAGTGCACGTTACATACAGATAGTCCTGAAATAACAGTGCACATTACACACAGATAGTCCTGAAATAACAATGCACGTTACATACAGATAGACCTGAAATAACAGTGCACGTTACACTCAGATAGTCCTGAAATAACAGTCCATGTTACATACAGATAGTCCTGAAATAACAGTGCACGTTACATACAGATAGACCTGAAATAACAGTGCACGTTACAAACAGATAGTCCTGAAATAACAGTCCATGTTACATACAGATAGTCCTGAAATAACAGTGCACGTTACACTCAGATAGTCCTGAAATAACAATGCACATGACATACAAATAGTCCTGAAATAACAGTGCACGTTACTTATAGATAGTCCTGAAATAACAGTGCACGTTACATACAGATCGTCCTGAAATAACAGTGCACGTTACATTTGGATAGATCTGAAAGAACAATGCACGTTACACTCAGATAGTGCTGAAATTACAATGCACGTTACATACATATAGTCCTGAAATAACAATGCACGTTACATACAGATAGACCTGAAATAACAGTGCACGTTACATACAGATAGACCTGAAATAACAGTGCACGTTACACTCAGATAGACCTAAAATAACAGTGCACGTTACATACAGATGGACCTGAAATAACAGTGCACGTTACATACAGATAGTCCTGAAATCACAGTGCACGTTACATACAGATCGTCCTGAAATACCAGTGCACGTTACATACAGATAGTCCTGAAATAACAGTGCACGTTACATACACATAGTCCTGAAATAACAATGCACGTTACACTCAGATAGTCCTGAAATAACAGTGCACGTTACATACAGATAGTCCCGAAATAACAGTGCACGTTACACTCAGATAGTCCTGAAATAAGAGTGCACGTTACATACACATAGTCCTGAAATAACAATGCACGTTACATACAGATAGTCCTGAAATAACAGTGCACGTTACACTCAGATAGTCCTGAAATAACAATGCACGTTACATACAGATAGTGCTGAAATAACAGTGCACGTTACATACAGATAGACCTGAAATAGCAGTGCACGTTACACTCACATAGTCCTGAAATAACAGTGCACATTACATACAGATAGTGCTGAAATAACAGTGCACGTTACAGACAGATAGTCCTGAAATAACAGTGCATGTTACATCCAGTTAGTTGTGAAATAACAGTGCACGTTACATACAGATAGTGCTGAAATAGCAGTGCACGTTACACTCACATAGTCCTGTAATAACAGTGCACGTTACAGACAGATAGTCCTGAAATAACAGTGCACGTTACACTCAGATAGACGTAAAATACCAGTGCACGGTACATGCATATAGACATGAAAGAACAGTGCACGTTACGTACAGATAGACCTGAAATAACAGTGCACGTTACGTACAGATAGTCCTGAAATAACATTGGTCGTTACATTCAGATAGTCCTCAAATCACAATGCCCGTTACAGACAGATAGTCCTGAAATAACAGTGCACGTTACATACAGATAGTCCTGAAATAACAGTGCACGTTACATACAGATAGTCGTGAAATAACAGTGCACGTTACATACAGATAGTCCTGAAAACACAATGCACGATGCATCCAGATAGTCCTGAAATATCCGTGCTCGTTACAAACAGATAGTGCTGAAATAACAGTGCACGTTATATCCAGATAGTGCTGGAAAACAGTGCATGTTACATACAGATCTTCCTGAAATAACAGTACACGTTACACACAGATTGTCGAGAAATAACAATGCACGTTACAGACACATAGTCCTGAAATAACAGTGCACGTTACATACAGATAGTCCTGAAATAACAGTGCACGTTACACACAGATAGTCCTGTAATAACAGTGCACGTTACAAACAGATAGTGCTGAAATAACAGTGCACGTTATATCCAGATAGTGCTGGAAAACAGTGCATGTTACATACAGATCCTCCTGAAATAACAGTACACGTGACACACAGATTGTCGAGAAATAACAATGCACGTTACAGACACATAGTCCTGAAATAACAGTGCACGTTACACTCAGATAGTGCTGAAATAACAGTGCACGTTATATCCAGATAGACTTGAAATAACAGTGCACGTTACATACAGATAGTCCTGAAATAACAGTGCACGTTACATACAGATAGTCCTGAAATAACAGTGCACGTTACAAACAGATAGTCCTGAAATAACAGTGCACGTTACGTACAGATAGACCTGAAACAACAGTGCACGTTACACTCAGATAGTCCTGAAATAACAGTGCACGTTACGTACAGATAGTCCTGAAATAACAGTGCACGTTACATACATATAGACATGAAATAACAGTGCACGTTACACACAGATAGACCTGAAATAACAGTGCACGTTACGTACAGATAGTCCTGAAATAACAGTGCACGTTACATACAGATAGTCCTGAAATAACAGTGCACGTTACATACATATAGACATGAAATAACAGTGCACGTTACATACAGATAGACCTGAAATAACAGCGCACGTTACATACAGATAGTCCTGAAATAACAGTGCACGTTACGTACAGGTAGTCCTGAAATAACATTGGTCGTTACATTCAGATAGTCCTCAAATCACAATGCCCGTTACATACAGATAGTCCTGAAAACACATGCACGTTACATACAGATAGTCCTGAAATAACAGTGCACGTTACATACAGATAGTGCTGAAAACACAATGCACGATGCATCCAGATAGTTGTGAAATATCCGTGCTCGTTACATACAGATAGTGCTGAAATAACAGTGCACGTTATATCCAGATAGTGCTGGAAAACAGTGCATGTTACATACAGATCTTCCTGAAATAACAGTACACGTTACACTCAGATAGTCCTGAAATAACAGTGCACGTCACATACAGATAGACCTGTAATAACAGTACACATTACACTCAGATAGTCCTGAAATAACTGTGCACGTTACACTCAGATAGACCTAAAATAACAGTGCACGGTACATACATACAGGTGTGAAATAACAATGCACGTTACATACAGATAGTCCTGAAATAACAGTGCACGTTACATACAGATAGTCCTGAAATAACAGTGCATGTTACATACAGATAGTCCTGAAATAACAGTGCACGTCACATACAGATAGACCTGAAATAACAGTGCACGTCACATACAGATAGACCTGAAATAACAATGCACGTTACATACAGATAGACCTGAAATATCAGTGCACGTTACATACAGATACTCCTGAATTAAGAGTGCACGTTACACTCAGATAGACCTAAAATTACAGGGCACGGTACATACAGATAGACCTGAAATAACAGCGCACGTTACACACAGATAGTCCTGTAATAACAGTGCACGTTACAGACAGATAGTCCTGAAATAACATTGGTCGTTACATTCAGATAGTCCTCAAATCACAATGCCTGTTACATACAGATAGTCCTGAAATAACAGTGAACGTTACACTCAGATAGTCCTGAAATAACAATGCACGTTACATACAGATAGACCTGAAATAACAGTGCACGTTATATCCAGATAGTGCTGGAAAACAGTGCATGTTACATACAGATCTTCCTGAAATAACAGTACACGTGACACACAGATTGTCGAGAAATAACAATGTACGTTACATACACATAGTCCTGAAATAACAGTGCACGTTACACTCAGATAGTCCTGAAATAACAGTGCACGTTACATACAGATAGTCCTGAAATAACAGTGCACGTCACATACAGATAGACCTGAAATAACAGTGCACGTTACACTCAGATAGTCCTGAAATAACAGTGCACGTTACATACAGATAGTCCTGAAATAACAGCGCACATTACACACAGATAGTCCTGTAATAACAGTGCACGTTACAGACAGATAGTCCTGAAATAACAATGCACGTTACATACAGATCTTCCTGAAATGACAGTGCACGTTACACTCAGATACTCCTGAAATAACAGTGCACGTTACATACAGATAGTCCTGAAAAAACAATGCATGTTACATAGAGATAGTCCTGAAATAACAGTGCACGTTACGTACAGATACTCCTGCAATAAGAGTGCACGTTACACTCAGATAGACCTAAAATAACAGTGCACGGTACATACATACAGGTGTGAAATAACAGTGCACGTTACATACAGATAGACCTGAAATAACTGTGCATGTTCCATACAGATAGTCCCGAAATAACAGTGCACGTTACACTCAGATAGTCCTGAAATAACAATGCACGTTACATTCAGATAGACCTGAAATAACAGTGCACGTTACATACAGATAGACCTGAAATAACTGTGCACGTTACACTCAGATAGACCTAAAATAACAGTGCACGGTACATACATACAGGTGTGAAATAACAATGCACGTTACATACAGATAGACCTGACATAACAGTGCACGTTACATACAGATAGTCCTGTAATAACAATGCACGTTACATACAGATACTCCTGAAATAACAGTGCACGTTACATACAGATAGTCCTGAAATAACAGTGCATGTTACATACAGATGGACTTGAAATAACAGTGCACGTTACATACAGATAGACCTGAAATAACAGCGCACGTTACACACAGATAGTCCTGTAATAACAATGCACGTTACATACAGATAGACCTGAAATAACAGGGCACGTTACATACAGATAGTGCTGAAATAGCAGTGCACGTTACATCCAGATAGTTGTGAAATAACAGTTACATTTGGATAGATGCACGTTACATTTGGATAGATCTGAAATAACAGTGCACGTTACACTCAGATAGACCTGAAATAACAATGCACGTTACATACAGATAGTCCTGAAATGACAGTGCACGTTACACTCAGATACTCCTGAAATAACAGTGCACGTTACATACAGATAGACCTGAAATAACAGTGCACGTTACATACAGATAGTCCTGAAATAACAGTGCACGTTAGTTATAGATAGTCCTGAAATAACAATGCACGTTACATACAGATAGACCTGAAATAACAGTGCACGTTACATACAGATAGTCCTGAAATAACAGTGCACGTTACATACAGATAGACCTGAAATAACAGTGCACGTTACAGACAGATAGTGCTGAAATAACAGTGCACGTTACATACAGATAGTCAAAAAAATAACAGTGCACGTTACATTTGGATAGATCTGAAATAACAGTGCACGTTATACTCAGATAGACCTGAAATAACAATGCACGTTACATACAGATAGTCCTGAAATGACAGTGCACGTTACACTCAGATACTCCTGAAATAACAGTGCACGTTACATACAGATAGACCTGAAATAACAGTGCACGTTACATACAGATAGTCCTGAAATAACAGTGCACGTTAGTTATAGATAGTCCTGAAATAACAATGCACGTTACATACAGATAGACCTGAAATAACAGTGCACGTTACATACAGATAGTCCTGAAATAACAGTGCACGTTACATACAGATAGACCTGAAATAACAGTGCACGTTACAGACAGATAGTGCTGAAATAACAGTGCACGTTACATACAGATAGTCAAAAAAATAACAGTGCACGTTACATTTGGATAGATCTGAAATAACAGTGCACGTTATACTCAGATAGACCTGAAATAACAATGCACGTTACATACAGATAGTCCTGAAATAACAGTGCACGTTACACTCAGATACTCCTGAAATAACAGTGCACGTTACATACAGATAGACCTAAAATAACAATGCACGCTACATACAGATACTCCTGAAATAACAGTGCACGTTACATACAGATAGTCCTGAAATAACAATGCACGTTACATACAGATAGTCCTGAAATAACAGTGCACGTTACATACAGATAGTCCTGAAATAACAGTGCACGTTACATACAGATCGTCCTGAAATAACAGTGCACGTTACATACAGATCGTCCTGAAATAACAGTGCACGTTACATACAGATAGTCCTGAAATCACAATGCCCGTTACACTCAGATAGTCCTGAAATAACAGTGCACGTTACATACAGATAGTCCTGAAATAACAGTGCACGTTACATACAGATAGTCCTGAAATAACAGTGCACGTTACATACAGATAGTCCTGAAATAACAGTGCACGTTACACACAGATAGCCCTGAAATAACAGCGCATGTTACACACAGATAGTCCTGTAATAACAGTCCACGTGACAGACAGATAGTCCTGAAATCACAGTGCACGTGACATACAGATAGTCCCGAAATAACAGTGCACGTTACATACAGATAGTCCTGAAATAACAATGCACGTTACACACAGATAGACCTGAAATAACAGCGCATGTTACACACAGATAGTCCTGTAATAACAGTCCACGTTACAGACAGATAGTCCTGAAATAACAGTGCACGTTACACTCAGATAGACCGATAATACCAGTGCACGGTACATACATATAGACATGAAATAACAGTGCACGTTACATACAGATAGACCTGAAATAACAGTGCACGTTACAGACAGACAGTCCCGAAATAACAGTGCACGTTACATTTGGATAGATCTGAAAGAGCAATGCACGTTACACTCAGATAGTCCTGAAATAACAGTGCACGTTATATCCAGATAGTGCTGGAAAACAGTGCATGTTACATACAGATCTTCCTGAAATAACAGTACACGTGACACACAGATTGTCGAGAAATAACAATGTACGTTACATACACATAGTCCTGAAATAACAGTGCACGTTACACTCAGATAGTCCTGAAATAACAGTGCACGTTACACTCAGATAGTGCTGAAATTACAATGCACGTTACATCCACATATTCCTGAAATAACAATGCACGTTACATACAGATCTTCCTGAAATGACAGTGCACGTTACACTCAGATGCTCCTGAAATAACAGTGCACGTTACATACAGATAGTCCTGAAATAACAGTGCACGTTACTTATAGATAGTCCTGAAATAACAGTGCACGTCACATACAGATAGACCTGAAATAACAGCGCACATTACACACAGATAGTCCTGTAATAACAGTGCACGTTACAGACAGATAGTCCTGAAATAACAGTGCACGTTACACTCAGATAGACCTATAATACCAGTGCACGGTACATACATATAGGCATGAAATAACAGTGCACGTTACATACAGATAGACCTGAAATAACAGTGCACGTTACATACAGACAGTCCCGAAATAACAGTGCACGTTACATACAGATAGACCTGAAATAACAGCGCACGTTACATACAGATAGACCTGAAATAACAGCGCACGTTACACTCAGATAGACCTGAAATAACAGCGCACGTTACATACAGATAGACCTGAAATAACAGCGCATGTTACACTCAGATAGACCTGAAATAACAGTGCACGTTACATACAGATAGTCCTGTAATAACAGTGCACGTTACATACAGATAGACCTGAAATAACAGTGCACGTTACATACAGACAGTCCTGAAATAACAGTGCACGTTACATTTGGATAGATCTGAAAGAACAATGCACGTTACACTCAGATAGTGCTGAAATTACAATGCAGGTTACATACACATAGTCCTGAAATAACAGTGCACATTACATACAGATAGTCCTGAAATAACAATGCACGTTACATACAGATAGACCTGAAATAACAGTGCACGTTACATACAGATAGTCCTGAAATAACAGTGCACGTTACATACAGATAGTCCTGAAATCACAATGCACGTTACATACAGATAGTCCTGAAATAACAATGCATGTTACATACAGATAGTCCTGAAATAACAGTGCACGTTACATACAGATAGTCCTGAAATAACAATGCATGTTACATACAGATGGACTTGAAATAACAGTGCATGTTACATACAGATAGTCCTGAAATAACAGTGCACGTTACATACAGATAGTCCTGAAATAACAGTGCACGTTACATACAGATAGTGCTGAAATAACAGTGCACGTTACATACAGATCGTCCTGAAATAACAATGCATGTTACATACAGATAATACTGAAATAACAGTGCACGTTACACACAGATGGACCTGTAATAACAGTGCACGTTACATACAGATAGTCCTGAAATAACAGTGCACGTTACATACAGATAGTCCTGAAATAACAGTGCACGTTACATACAGATAGTGCTGAAATAACAGTGCACGTTACACTCACATCGCCCGAAAATAACAGTGCACGGTACATACATATAGACATGAAATAACTGTGCACGTTACATACAGATCGTCCCGAAATAACAGTGCACGTTACATTTGGATAGACCTGAAATAACAATGCACATTACACTCAGATCGTGCTGAAATTACAATGCACGTTACATACAAGATAATACTGAAATACCAGTGCACGTTACATACAGATAGTCCTGAAATAACAGTGCACGTTACATACAGATAGTCCTGAAATAACAATGCACGTTACATCCAGATAGTCCTGAAATAACAGTGCACATTACATACAGATAGTCCTGAAATAACAATGCACGTTACACACAGATAGTCCTGAAATAACAGTGCACGTTACATATAGATAGACCTGAAATAACAATGCACATTACACTCAGATCGTGCTGAAATTACAATGCACGTTACATACAAGATAATACTGAAATAACAGTGCACATTACATACAGATAGTCCTGAAATAACAGTGCACGCTACATACAGATAGACCTGAAATAACAATGCACATTACATACAGATAGTCCTGAAATAACAGTGCACATTACATACAGATAGTCCTGAAATAACAGTGCACATTACATACAGATAGTCCTGAAATGACAATGCACGTTACATACAGATAGTCCTGAAATAACAGTGCACGTTACATACAGATAGTGCTGAAATAACAGTGCACGTTACACACAGATTGTCCTGAAATAACAGTGCACGTTACACACAGATAGTCCTGAAATATCAGTGCACGTTACACTCAGATAGTCCTGTAATAACAATGCACGTTACACACAGATAGTCCTGAAATAACAATGCACGTTACATACAGATAGACCTGAAATATCAGTGCACGTTACACTCAGATCGTCCTGTAATAACAGTGCACGTTAGTTATAGATAGTCCTGAAATAACAGTGCACGTTACATACAGATAGACCTGAAATAACAGTGCACGTTACAGACAGATAGTGCTGAAATAACAGTGCACGTTACATACAGATAGTGAAGAAAATAACAGTGCACGTAACATTTGGATAGATCTGAAATAACAATGCACGTTACACTCAGATAGACCTGAAATAACAATGCACGTTACATACAGATAGTCCTGAAATGACAATGCACGTTACACTCAGATACTCCTGAAATAACAGTGCACGTTACATCCAGATAGTTGTGAAATAACAGTGCACGTTACATACAGATCGTCCTGAAATAACAGTGCACGTTACATACAGATAGTGCTGAAATAACAGTGCACGTTACATACAGATACTCCTGAAATAACAGTGCACGTTACATACAGATAGTCCTGAAATAACAGTGCACGTTACTTATAGATAGTCCTGAAATAACAGTGCACGTTACATACAGATCGTCCTGAAATAACAGTGCACGTTACATACAGATAGTCCTGAAATAACAGTGCACGTTACATACAGATAGACCTGAAATAGCAGTGCACGTTACACTCAGATAGTCCTGAAATAACAATGCACATGACACAAATAGTCCTGAAATAACAGCGCACGTTACACTCAGATAGTCCTGAAATAACAGCGCACGTTACACACAGATAGTCCTGTAATAACAGTGCACGTTACAGACAGATAGTCCTGAAATAACAGTGCACGTTACATCCAGATAGTTGTGAAATAACAGTGCATGTTACCTCCAGATAGACTTGAAATAACAGTGCACGTTACATACAGATAGACCTGAAATAACAGCGCACGTTACACACAGATAGTCCTGTAATAACAGTGCACGTTACAGACAGATAGTCCTGAAATAACAGTGCACGTTACACTCAGATAGACGTAAAATACCAGTGCAAGGTACATACAGATAGTCCTGAAATAACAGTGCACGTTACATACAGATAGACCTGAAATAACATTGGTCGTTACATTCAGATAGTCCTCAAATCACAATGCCCGTTACATACGGATAGTCCTGAAATAACAGTACACGTTACATACAGATAGTCCTGAAAACACATGCACGTTACATACAGATAGTCCTGAAATGTCAGTGCACGTTACACTCAGATACTCCTGAAATAACAGTGCACGTCACATACAGATAGTCCTGAAATAACAATGCACGTTACATACAGATAGTCCTGAAATGACAGTGCACGTTACACTCAGATACTCCTGAAATAACAGTGCACATCACATACAGATAGTCCTGAAATAACAGTGCACGTTACATACAGATAGTCCTGAAATGACAGTGCACGTTACATACAGATAGTCCTGAAATCACAGTGCACGTTACATACACATAGTCCTGAAATAACAGTGCACGTTACATACAGATAGTGCTGTAATAACAGTGCACGTTACACTCAGATTGTCCTGAAATCACAATGCCCGTTACACTCAGATAGTCCTGAAATAACAGTGCACGTTACATACAGATAGTCCTGAAATAACAGTGCACGTTACATACAGATAGTCCTGAAATAACAGTGCACGTTACATACAGATAGTCCTGAAATAACAGTGCACGTTACACACAGATAGACCTGAAATAACAGCGCATGTTACACACAGATAGTCCTGTAATAACAGTCCACGTTACAGACAGATAGTCCTGAAATCACAGTGCACGTGACATACAGATAGTCCTGAAATAACAGTGCACGTTACATACAGATAGTCCTGAAATAACAGTGCACGTTACACACAGATAGACCTGAAATAACAGCGCATGTTACACACAGATAGTCCTGTAATAACAGTCCACGTTACAGACAGATAGTCCTGAAATAACAGTGCACGTTACACTCAGATAGACCTATAATACCAGTGCACGGTACATACATATAGACATGAAATAACAGTGCACGTTACATACAGATAGACCTGAAATAACAGTGCACGTTACAGACAGACAGTCCCGAAATAACAGTGCACGTTACATTTGGATAGATCTGAAAGAGCAATGCACGTTACACTCAGATAGTCCTGAAATAACAGTGCACGTTATATCCAGATAGTGCTGGAAAACAGTGCATGTTACATACAGATCTTCCTGAAATAACAGTACACGTGACACACAGATTGTCGAGAAATAACAATGTACGTTACATACACATAGTCCTGAAATAACAGTGCACGTTACACTCAGATAGTCCTGAAATAACAGTGCATGTTACACACAGATAGTCCTGAAATAACAGTGCACGTCACATACAGATAGACCTGAAATAACAATGCACGTTACATACAGATAGACCTGAAATATCAGTGCACGTCACATACAGATAGACCTGAAATATCAGTGCACGTCACATACAGATAGACCTGAAATAACAGTGCACGTTACACTCAGATAGTCCTGTAATAACAGTGCACGTTACAGACAGGTAGTCCTGAAAGAACAGTGCACGTTACACTCAGATAACCCTAAAATACCAGTGCACGTTACATACATATAGACATGAAATAACAGTGCACGTTACGTACAGATAGACCTGAAATAACAGTGCACGTTACGTACAGATAGTCCTGAAATAACATTGGTCGTTACATTCAGATAGTCCTCAAATCACAATGCCTGTTACATACAGATAGTCCTGAAATAACAGTGCACGTTACATACAGATAGTCCTGAAAACACATGCACGTTACATACAGATAGTCCTGAAAACACAATGCACGTTACATACAGATAGTTGTGAAATAACAGTGCACGTTACATACAGATAGTCCTGAAAACACAATGCACGATGCATCCAGATAGTTGTGAAATATCCGTGCTCGTTACACTGAGATAGTCCTGAAATAACAGTGCACGTTATATCCAGATAGTGCTGGAAAACAGTGCATGTTACATACAGATCTTCCTGAAATAACAGTACACGTGACACACAGATTGTCGAGAAATAACAATGTACGTTACATACACATAGTCCTGAAATAACAGTGCACGTTACACTCAGATAGTCCTGAAATAACAGTGCACGTTACATACAGATAGTCCTGAAATAACAGTGCACGTTACATACAGATAGTCCTGAAATAACAGTGCACGTCACATACAGATAGACCTGAAATAACAGCGCACATTACACACAGATAGTCCTGAAATAACAGTGCACGTTACAGACAGATAGTCCTGAAATAACAGTGCACGTTACAGACAGATAGTCCTGAAATAACAGTGCACGTTACACTCAGATAGACCTATAATACCAGTGCACGGTACATACATATAGGCATGAAATAACAGTGCACGTTACATACAGATAGACCTGAAATAACAGTGCACGTTACATACAGATAGACCTGAAATAACAGTGCACGTTACATACAGACAGTCCCGAAATAACAGTGCACGTTACATACAGATAGACCTGAAATAACAGCGCACGTTACACTCAGATAGACCTGAAATAACAGCGCACATTACACACAGATAGTCCTGTAATAACAGTGCACGTTACAGACAGATAGTCCTGAAAGAACAGTGCACGTTACACTCAGATAACCCTAAAATACCAGTGCACGGTACATACATATAGACATGAAATAACAGTGCACGTTACATACAGATAGACCTGAAATAACAGTGCACGTTACAGACAGACAGTCCCGAAATAACAGTGCACGTTACATTTGGATAGATCTGAAAGAGCAATGCACGTTACACTCAGATAGTCCTGAAATAACAGTGCACGTTATATCCTGATAGTGCTGGAAAACAGTGCATGTTACATACAGATCTTCCTGAAATAACAGTACACGTGACACACAGATTGTCGAGAAATAACAATGCACATTACAGATACATAGTCCTGATATAACAGTGCACGTTACACTCAGATAGTCCTGAAATAACAGTGCATGTTACATACAGATAGTCCTGAAATAACAGTGCACGTTACATACAGATAGTCCTGAAATAACAATGCACGTTACATACAGATAGTCCTGAAATCACAGTGCACGTTACATACACATAGTCCTGAAATAACAGTGCACGTTACATACAGATAGTGCTGTAATAACAGTGCACGTTACACTCAGATTGTCCTGAAATCACAATGCCCGTTACACTCAGATAGTCCTGAAATAACAGTGCACGTTACATACAGATAGTCCTGAAATAACAGTGCACGTTACATGCAGATAGTCCTGAAATAACAGTGCACGTTACATCCAGATAGTCCTGAAATAACAGTGCACGTTACACACAGATAGACCTGAAATAACAGCGCATGTTACACACAGATAGTCCTGTAATAACAGTCCACGTTACAGACAGATAGTCCTGAAATCACAGTGCACGTGACATACAGATAGTCCTGAAATAACAGTGCACGTTACATACAGATAGTCCTGAAATAACAGTGCACGTTACACACAGATAGACCTGAAATAACAGCGCATGTTACACACAGATAGTCCTGTAATAACAGTCCACGTTACAGACAGATAGTCCTGAAATAACAGTGCACGTTACACTCAGAAAGACCTATAATACCAGTGCACGGTACATACATATAGACATGAAATAACAGTGCACGTTACATACAGATAGACCTGAAATAACAGTGCACGTTACAGACAGACAGTCCCGAAATAACAGTGCACGTTACATTTGGATAGATCTGAAAGAGCAATGCACGTTACACTCAGATAGTCCTGAAATAACAGTGCACGTTATATCCAGATAGTGCTGGAAAACAGTGCATGTTACATACAGATCTTCCTGAAATAACAGTACACGTGACACACAGATTGTCGAGAAATAACAATGTACGTTACATACACATAGTCCTGAAATAACAGTGCACGTTACACTCAGATAGTCCTGAAATAACAGTGCATGTTACACACAGATAGTCCTGAAATAACAGTGCACGTCACATACAGATAGACCTGAAATAACAATGCACGTTACATACAGATAGACCTGAAATATCAGTGCACGTCACATACAGATAGACCTGAAATATCAGTGCACGTCACATACAGATAGACCTGAAATAACAGTGCACGTTACACTCAGATAGACCTAAAATTACAGGGCACGGTACATACAGATAGACCTGAAATAACAGCGCACGTTACACACAGATAGTCCTGTAATAACAGTGCACGTTACAGACAGGTAGTCCTGAAAGAACAGTGCACGTTACACTCAGATAACCCTAAAATACCAGTGCACGTTACATACATATAGACATGAAATAACAGTGCACGTTACGTACAGATAGACCTGAAATAACAGTGCACGTTACGTACAGATAGTCCTGAAATAACATTGGTCGTTACATTCAGATAGTCCTCAAATCACAATGCCTGTTACATACAGATAGTCCTGAAATAACAGTGCACGTTACATACAGATAGTCCTGAAAACACATGCACGTTACATACAGATAGTCCTGAAAACACAATGCACGTTACATACAGATAGTTGTGAAATATCCGGGCTCGTTACATACAGATAGTCCTGAAAACACAATGCACGATGCATCCAGATAGTTGTGAAATATCCGTGCTCGTTACACTGAGATAGTCCTGAAATAACAGTGCACGTTATATCCAGATAGTGCTGGAAAACAGTGCATGTTACATACAGATCTTCCTGAAATAACAGTACACGTGACACACAGATTGTCGAGAAATAACAATGTACGTTACATACACATAGTCCTGAAATAACAGTGCACGTTACACTCAGATAGTCCTGAAATAACAGTGCACGTTACAAACAGATAGTCCTGAAATAACAGTGCACGTTACATACAGATAGTCCTGAAATAACAGTGCACGTCACATACAGATAGACCTGAAATAACAGCGGACATTACACACAGATAGTCCTGAAATAACAGTGCACGTTACAGACAGATAGTCCTGAAATAACAGTGCACGTTACAGACAGATAGTCCTGAAATAACAGTGCACGTTACACTCAGATAGACCTATAATACCAGTGCACGGTACATACATATAGGCATGAAATAACAGTGCACGTTACATACAGATAGACCTGAAATAACAGTGCACGTTACATACAGATAGACCTGAAATAACAGTGCACGTTACATACAGACAGTCCCGAAATAACAGTGCACGTTACATACAGATAGACCTGAAATAACAGCGCACGTTACACTCAGATAGACCTGAAACAACAGCGCACATTACACACAGATAGTCCTGTAATAACAGTGCACGTTACAGACAGATAGTCCTGAAAGAACAGTGCACGTTACACTCAGATAACCCTAAAATACCAGTGCACGGTACATACATATAGACATGAAATAACAGTGCACGTTACATACAGATAGACCTGAAATAACAGTGCACGTTACAGACAGACAGTCCCGAAATAACAGTGCACGTTACATTTGGATAGATCTGAAAGAGCAATGCACGTTACACTCAGATAGTCCTGAAATAACAGTGCACGTTATATCCTGATAGTGCTGGAAAACAGTGCATGTTACATACAGATCTTCCTGAAATAACAGTACACGTGACACACAGATTGTCGAGAAATAACAATGCACGTTACAGATACATAGTCCTGATATAACAGTGCACGTTACACTCAGATAGTCCTGAAATAACAGTGCATGTTACATACAGATAGTCCTGAAATAACAGTGCACGTTACATACAGATAGTCCTGAAATAACAATGCACGTTACATACAGATAGTCCTGAAATAACAGTGCACGTTACATACAGATAGTCCTGAAATGACAGTGCACATTACATACAGATAGTCCTGAAATCACAGTGCACGTTACATACACATAGTCCTGAAATAACAGTGCACGTTACATACAGATAGTGCTGTAATAACAGTGCACGTTACACTCAGATAGTCCTGAAATCACAATGCCCGTTACACTCAGATAGTCCTGAAATAACAGTGCACGTTACATACAGATAGTCCTGAAATCACAATGCCCGTTACACTCAGATAGTCCTGAAATAACAGTGCACGTTACATACAGATAGTCCTGAAATAACAGTGCACGTTACATACAGATAGTCCTGAAATAACAGTGCACGTTACATACAGATGGTCCTGAAATAACAATGCACGTTACACACAGATAGACCTGAAATAACAGCGCATGTTACACACAGATAGTCCTGTAATAACAGTCCACGTTACAGACAGATAGTCCTGAAATCACAGTGCACGTGACATACAGATAGTCCTGAAATAACAGTGCACGTTACATACAGATAGTCCTGAAATAACAGTGCACGTTACACACAGATAGACCTGAAATAACAGCGCATGTTACACACAGATAGTCCTGTAATAACAGTCCACGTTACAGACAGATAGTCCTGAAATAACAGTGCACGTTACACTCAGATAGACCTATAATACCAGTGCACGGTACATACATATAGACATGAAATAACAGTGCACGTTACATACAGATAGACCTGAAATAACAGTGCACGTTACAGACAGACAGTCCCGAAATAACAGTGCACGTTACATTTGGATAGATCTGAAAGAGCAATGCACGTTACACTCAGATCGTCCTGAAATAACAGTGCACATTATATCCTGATAGTGCTGGAAAACAGTGCATGTTACATACAGATCTTCCTGAAATAACAGTACACGTGACACACAGATTGTCGAGAAATAACAATGCACGTTACAGACACATAGTCCTGAAATAACAGTGCACGTTACACTCAGATAGTCCTGAAATAACAGTGCATGTTACATACAGATAGTCCTGAAATTACAGTGCACGTTACATTCAGATAGTCCTGAAATAACAGTGCACGTCACATACAGATAGACCTGAAATAACAGTGCACGTTACACTCAGATAGTCCTGAAATAACAATGCACGTTACATACAGATAGTCCTGAAATAACAGTGCACGTTACATACAGATGGACCTGAAATAACAGCGCACGTTACACACAGATACTCCTGAAGTAACCGTGCACGTTACATACAGATAGTCCAAAAAAAAAATGCATTTTACATACAGATAGTCCTGAAATAACAATGCACGTTACACTCAGATAGTCCTAAAATTACAGGGCACGGTACATACAGATAGACCTGAAATAACTGTGCACGTTCCATACAGATAGACCTGAAATAACAGTGCACGTTACACTCAGATAGACCTAAAATTACAGGGCACGGTACATACAGATAGACCTGAAATAACTGTGCACGTTACATACAGATACTCCTGAAATAAGAGTGCACGTTACACTCAGATAGACCTAACATTACAGGGCACGGTACATACAGATAGACCTGAAATAACTGTGCACGTTACATACAGATAGACCTGAAATAACAGCGCATGTTACACACAGATAGTCCTGTAATAACAGTCCACGTTACAGACAGATAGTCCTGAAATCACAGTGCACGTGACATACAGATAGTCCTGAAATAACAGTGCACGTTACATACAGATAGTCCTGAAATAACAGTGCACGTTACACACAGATAGACCTGAAATAACAGCGCATGTTACACACAGATAGTCCTGTAATAACAGTCCATGTTACAGACAGATAGTCCTGAAATAACAGTGCACGTTACACTCAGATAGACCTATAATACCAGTGCACGGTACATACATATAGACATGAAATAACAGTGCACGTTACATACAGATAGACCTGAAATAACAGTGCACGTTACAGACAGACAGTCCCGAAATAACAGTGCACGTTACATTTGGATAGATCTGAAAGAGCAATGCATGTTACACTCAGATAGTCCTGAAATAACAGTGCACATTATATCCTGATAGTGCTGGAAAACAGTGCATGTTACATACAGATTTTCCTGAAATAACAGTACACGTGACACACAGATTGTCGAGAAATAACAATGCACGTTACAGACACATAGTCCTGAAATAACAGTGCACGTTACACTCAGATAGTCCTGAAATAACAGTGCATGTTACATACAGATAGTCCTGAAATAACAGTGCACGTTACATACAGATAGTCCTGAAATAACAGTGCACGTCACATACAGATAGACCTGAAATAACAGTGCACGTTACACTCAGATAGTCCTGAAATAACAATGCACGTTACATACAGATAGTCCTGAAATAACAGTGCACGTTACACTCAGATAGTCCTGAAATAACAGGGCACGTTACATACAGATAGTCCTGAAATAACAGTGCACGTGACACACAGATTGTCGAGAAATAACAATGTACGTTACATACACATAGTCCTGAAATAACAGTGCACGTCACATACAGATAGTCCTGAAATAACAGTGCACGTTACATACAGATAGTCCTGAAATAACAGTCCACGTCACATACAGATGGACCTGAAATAACAGTGCACGTTACACTCAGATAGTCCTGAAATAACAATGCACGTTACAGACAGATCGTCCTGAAATAACAGTGCACGTTACACTCAGATAGTCCTGAAATAACAGTGCACGTTACATACAGATAGTCCTGAAATAACAGTGCACGTTACATACAGATGGACCTGAAATAACAGCGCACGTTACACACAGATACTCCTGAAGTAACCGTGCACGTTACATACAGATAGTCCAAAAAAAAAATGCATGTTACATACAGATAGTCCTGAAATAACAATGCACGTTACACTCAGATAGTCCTAAAATTACAGGGCACGGTACATACAGATAGACCTGAAATAACTGTGCACGTTACATACAGATAGACCTGAAATAACAGTGCACGTTACACTCAGATAGACCTAAAATTACAGGGCACGGTACATACAGATAGACCTGAAATAACTGTGCACGTTACATACAGATACTCCTGAAATAAGAGTGCACGTTACACTCAGATAGACCTAAAATTACAGGGCACGGTACATACAGATAGACCTGAAATAACAGTGCACGTTACATACAGATAGACCTGAAATAACTGTGCACGTTACATACAGATAGACCTGAAATAACAGTGCACGTTACATACAGATAGTCCCGAAATAACAGTGCACGTTACATTTGGATAGATCTGAAATAACAATGCACGTTACATACAGAGAGTCGGGAAATGAAAATGCACGTTACACTCAGATACTCCTGAAATAACAGCGCATGTTACACACAGATAGTCCTGTAATAACAGTCCATGTTACAGACAGATAGTCCTGAAATAACAGTGCACGTTACACTCAGATAGACCTATAATACCAGTGCACGGTACATACATATAGACATGAAATAACAGTGCACGTTACATACAGATAGACCTGAAATAACAGTGCACGTTACAGACAGACAGTCCCAAAATAACAGTGCACGTTACATTTGGATAGATCTGAAAGAGCAATGCATGTTACACTCAGATAGTCCTGAAATAACAGTGCACATTATATCCTGATAGTGCTGGAAAACAGTGCATGTTACATACAGATTTTCCTGAAATAACAGTACACGTGACACACAGATTGTCGAGAAATAACAATGCACGTTACAGACACATAGTCCTGAAATAACAGTGCACGTTACACTCAGATAGTCCTGAAATAACAGTGCATGTTACATACAGATAGTCCTGAAATAACAGTGCACGTTACATACAGATAGTCCTGAAATAACAGTGCACGTCACATACAGATAGACCTGAAATAACAGTGCACGTTACACTCAGATAGTCCTGAAATAACAATGCACGTTACATACAGATAGTCCTGAAATAACAGTGCACGTTACACTCAGATAGTCCTGAAATAACAGGGCACGTTACATACAGATAGTCCTGAAATAACAGTGCACGTGACACACAGATTGTCGAGAAATAACAATGTACGTTACATACACATAGTCCTGAAATAACAGTGCACGTCACATACAGATAGTCCTGAAATAACAGTGCACGTTACATACAGATAGTCCTGAAATAACAGTGCACGTCACATACAGATGGACCTGAAATAACAGTGCACGTTACACTCAGATAGTCCTGAAATAACAATGCACGTTACAGACAGATCGTCCTGAAATAACAGTGCACGTTACACTCAGATCGTCCTGAAATAACAGTGCACGTTACACTCAGATAGACCTAAAATTACAGGGCACGGTACATACAGATAGACCTGAAATAACTGTGCACGTTACATACAGATACTCCTGAAATAAGAGTGCACGTTACACTCAGATAGACCTAAAATTACAGGGCACGGTACATACAGATAGACCTGAAATAACAGTGCACGTTACATACAGATAGACCTGAAATAACTGTGCACGTTACATACAGATAGACCTGAAATAACAGTGCACGTTACATACAGATAGTCCCGAAATAACAGTGCACGTTACATTTGGATAGATCTGAAATAACAATGCACGTTACATACAGAGAGTCGGGAAATGAAAATGCACGTTACACTCAGATACTCCTGAAATAACAGTGCACGTTACATCCAGATAGTTGTGAAATAATAGTGCATGTTACATACAGATAGTCCTGAAATAACAGTGCACGTTACATACAGATAGTCCTGAAATAACAATGCATGTTACATACAGATAGACTTGAAATAACAGTGCACGTTACATACAGATAGTCCTGAAATAACAATGCACGTTACATACAGATAGACCTGAAATAACAGTGCACGTTACATACAGATAGTCCTGAAATAACAGTGCACGGTACATACATATAGACATGAAATAACAGTGCACGTTACATTTGGATAGACCTGAAATAACAGTGCACGTTACATACCGATAGTCCTGAAATAACAGTGCACGTTACATACAGATGGTCCTGAAATAACAGTGCACGTTACATACAGATAGTGCTGAAATAACAATGCACGTTAGAGACAGATAGTCCTGAAATATCAGTGCACGTTACATACAGATCGTCCTGAAATAACAGTGCACGTTACATAAAGATCGTCCTGAAATAACAGTGCACGTGACATACAGATAGACTTGAAATAACAGTGCACGTTACATACAGATACTCCTGAAATAACAGTGCACGTTACATACAGATAGTCCTGAAATAACAGTGCACGTTACTTATGGATAGTCCTGAAATAACAGTGCACGTTACATACAGATCGCCCTGAAATAACAGTGCACGTTACATACAGATCGTCCTGAAATAACAGTGCACGTTACATACAGATAGTGCTGAAATAACAGTGCACGTTACATACAGATACTCCTGAAATAACAATGCATGTTACATACAGATAGACCTGAAATAACAGTGCACGTTACATACAGATAGTGCTGAAATAACAATGCACGTTACACTCACATCGCCCGAAAATAACAGTGCATGGTACATACATATAGACATGAAATAACTGTGCACGTTACATACAGATCGTCCCGAAATAACAGTGCACGTTACATTTGGATAGACCTGAAATAACAATGCACATTACACTCAGATCGTGCTGAAATTACAATGCACGTTACATACAAGATAATACTGAAATAACAGTGCACGTTACTTATAGATAGTCCTGAAATAGCAGTGCACATTACATACAAATAGTCCTGTAATAACAGTGCACGTTACATACAGATAGTCCTGAAATAACAGTGCATGTTACATACAGATAGTCCTGAAATAACAATGCACATGACATTCAAATAGTCCTGAAATAACAACGCACGTTACACTCAGATACTCCTGAAATAACAGTGCACGTTACATCCAGATAGTTGTGAAATAACAGTGCACGTTACATACAGATAGTGCTGAAATAACAGTGCACGTTACATACAGATAGACCTGAAATAACAGTGCACGTTACACTCAGATAGTCCTGAAATAACAGTGCATGTTACATACAGATAGTCCTGAAATAACAGTGCACGTTACATACAGATAGTCCTGAAATAACAATGCATGTTACATACAGATGGACTTGAAATAACAGTGCACGTTACATACAGATAGTCCTGAAATAACAGTGCACGTTACATACAGACAGTCCTGAAATAACAGTGCACGTTACGTACAGATAGTCCTGAAATAACAGTGCACGGTACATACATATAGACATGAAATAACAGTGCACGTTACATTTGGATAGACCTGAAATAACAGTGCACGTTACATACCGATAGTCCTGAAATAAGTGCACGTTACATACAGTTAGTCCTGAAATGCCAGTGCACGTTACAGACAAATAGTGCTGAAATAACAATGCACGTTACAGACAGATAGTCTTGAAATATCAGTGCACGTTACTCCAGATAGTTCTGAAATAACAATGCACGTAACACTCAGATAGACCTGAAATAACAATGCACGTTACATACAGATAGTCCTGAAATAACAGTGCACGTTACATCCAGATAGTTGTGAAATAATAGTGCATGTTACATACAGATAGTCCTGAAATAACAGTGCACGTTACATACAGATACTCCTGAAATAACAGTGCACGTTACATACAGATAGTCCTGAAATAACAGTGCACGTTACATACAGATCGTCCTGAAATAACAGTGCACGTTACATACAGAGAGTCCTGAAATAACAGTGCACGTTACATACAGATACTCCTGAAATAACAATGCATGTTACATACAGATAGACCTGAAATAACAGTGCACGTTACATACAGATAGTGCTGAAATAACAATGCATGTTACATACAGATAGACCTGAAATAACAGTGCACGTTACATACAGATAGTGCTGAAATAACAATGCACGTTACACTCACATCGCCCGAAAATAACAGTGCATGGTACATACATATAGACATGAAATAACTGTGCACGTTACATACAGATCGTCCCGAAATAACAGTGCACGTTACATTTGGATAGACCTGAAATAACAATGCACATTACACTCAGATCGTGCTGAAATTACAATGCACGTTACATACAAGATAATACTGAAATAACAGTGCACGTTACTTATAGATAGTCCTGAAATAGCAGTGCACATTACATACAAATAGTCCTGTAATAACAGTGCACGTTACATACAGATAGTCCTGAAATAACAGTGCATGTTACATACAGATAGTCCTGAAATAACAATGCACATGACATTCAAATAGTCCTGAAATAACAACGCACGTTACACTCAGATACTCCTGAAATAACAGTGCACGTTACATCCAGATAGTTGTGAAATAACAGTGCACGTTACATACAGATAGTGCTGAAATAACAGTGCACGTTACATACAGATAGACCTGAAATAACAGTGCACGTTACACTCAGATAGTCCTGAAATAACAGTGCATGTTACATACAGATAGTCCTGAAATAACAGTGCACGTTACATACAGATAGTCCTGAAATAACAATGCATGTTACATACAGATGGACTTGAAATAACAGTGCACGTTACATACAGATAGTCCTGAAATAACAGTGCACGTTACATACAGACAGTCCTGAAATAACAGTGCACGTTACGTACAGATAGTCCTGAAATAACAGTGCACGGTACATACATATAGACATGAAATAACAGTGCACGTTACATTTGGATAGACCTGAAATAACAGTGCACGTTACATACCGATAGTCCTGAAATAAGTGCACGTTACATACAGTTAGTCCTGAAATGCCAGTGCACGTTACAGACAAATAGTGCTGAAATAACAATGCACGTTACAGACAGATAGTCTTGAAATATCAGTGCACGTTACTCCAGATAGTTCTGAAATAACAATGCACGTAACACTCAGATAGACCTGAAATAACAATGCACGTTACATACAGATAGTCCTGAAATAACAGTGCACGTTACATCCAGATAGTTGTGAAATAATAGTGCATGTTACATACAGATAGTCCTGAAATAACAGTGCACGTTACATACAGATACTCCTGAAATAACAGTGCACGTTACATACAGATAGTCCTGAAATAACAGTGCACGTTACATACAGATCGTCCTGAAATAACAGTGCACGTTACATACAGAGAGTCCTGAAATAACAGTGCACGTTACATACAGATACTCCTGAAATAACAATGCATGTTACATACAGATAGACCTGAAATAACAGTGCACGTTACATACAGATAGTGCTGAAATAACAATGCACGTTACACTCACATCGCCCAAAAATAACAGTGCACGGTACATACATATAGACATGAAATAACAGTGCACGTTACATACAGATACTCCTGAAATAACAATGCACATTACATACAGATAGAGCTGAAATAACAGTGCACGTTACACTCAGATCGTGCTGAAATTACAATGCACGTTACATACAAGATAATACTGAAATACCAGTGCACGTTACAGACAGATAGTCCTGAAATAACAGTGCACGTTACATACAGATAGTCCTGAAATAACAGTGCACGTTACATCCAGATAGTCCTGAAATAACAGTGCACGTTACCTACAGATAGACCTGAAATAACAGTGCACGTTACATCCAGATAGTTGTGAAATAACAGTGCACGTTACATACAGATAGACCTGAAATAACAGTGCACGTTACATACAGATAGACCTGAAATAACAGTGCACGTTACATACAGATAGTCCTGAAATAACAATGCACATTACATACAGATAGTCCTGAAATAACAATGCACATTACATACAGATAGACCTGAAATAACAATGCACGTTACATACAGATAGACCTGAAATAACAGTGCACGTTACATACAGATAGACCTGAAATAACAGTGCACGGTACACTCAGATAGTCCTGAAATAACAGTGCACGTTACACTCAGATACTCCTGAAATAACAGTGCACGTTACATACAGATAGTTGTGAAATAACAATGCACGTTACACTCAGATAGACCTGAAATAACAGTGCACGTTACACTCAGATACTCCTGAAATAACAGTGCACGTTACATACAGATAGTTGTGAAATAACAGTGCACGTTACATACAGATAGTCCTGAAATAACAATGCACGTTACACTCAGATACTCCTGAAATAACAGTGCACGTTACATACAGATAGTTGTGAAATAACAGTGCACGTTACATACAGATAGTCCTGAAATAACAGTGCACGTTACATACAGATTGTCCTTAAATAACAGTGCACGTTACATACAGATAGTCCTGAAATAACAGTGCACGTTACATACAGATCGTCCTGAAATAACAATGCATGTTACATACAGATACTCCTGAAATAACAATGCACGTTACATACAGATAGTCCTGTAATAACAGTGCATGTTACATACAGATAGTCCTGTAATAACAGTGCACGTTACATACAGACAGTCCTGAAATAACAGTGCACGCTACATACATATAGACATGAAATAACATTGCACGTTACATTTGGATAGACCAGAAATAACAGTGCACGTTACATACAGTTAGTCCTGAAATGCCAGTGCACGTTACATCCAGATAGTCCTGAAATAACAGTGCACGTTACATACAGATACTCCTGAAATAACAGTGCACGTTACATACAGATCGTCCTGACATAACAGTGCACGTTACTTATAGATAGTCCTGAAATAACAATGCACGTTACATACAGATAGTCCTGAAATAACAGTGCACGTTCCTTATAGATAGTCCTGAAATAACAATGCACGTTACATACAGATAGACCTGAAATAACAGTGCACGTTACATACAGATAGACCTGAAATAACAGTGCACGTTACATACAGATAGATCTGAAATAACAGTGCACGTTACATACAGATAGTGCTGTAATAACAGTGCACGTTACATACAGATAGTGCTGAAATAACAGTGCACGGTACATACAGATAGACCTGAAATAGCAGTGCATGTTACATACAGACAGTCCTGAAATAACAGTGCACGTGACATACAGATAGTCCTGAAATAACAGTGCATGTTACATACAGATAGACCGAAAATTACAATGTACGTTACATACACGAAGTGCTGAAATAACAGTGCACGTTACACTCAGATCGCCCGAAAATAACAGTGCACGGTACATACATATAGACATGAAATAACTGTGCACGTTACATACAGGTAGTCCCGAAATAACAGTGCACGTTACATTTGGATAGACCTGAAATAACAGTGCACGTTCCATGCAGATGGTCCTGAAATAACAATGCCCGTTACATACAGATAGACCTGAAATAATACTGCGCATTACATACAGATAGTCTGGAAATAACAGTGCACGTTACATTTGGATGGTCCTGAAATAACAATGCACGTTACATACAAATAGTCCTGAAATAACAATGCGCGTTACATTCAGATACTCCTGAAATAACAGGGCACGTTACATACAGATAGTCCTGAAATAACAGTGCACGTTACAGACAGATAGACCTGAAATAACAGTTCACGTTACATACAGATAGACCTGGAATAACAGTGCACGTTACATACAGATAGTCCTGAAATAACCATGCATGCTACACTCAGATAGTCCTGAAATAACAGTGCACGTTACATACAGATAGTCCTGAAATAACCATGCATGCTACACTCAGATAGTCCTGAAATAACAGTGCATGTTACTGTTGTGGGAAATGTACCACTGGGTCAGGCTTGAAGGTTTCAAGAATACAGTATTATTTTAACGAAGCTTCATGGAGAAAAGCAGCAAACTTTCTCTCAATAAGACAATAGGAGCGGTCCATCTTTATACCCTTTACAACATAGATGGACCGGACATCTAGCCATTATCACATCGTTGTAATCAAGTAGGTGATCGATCGTTAACACATCGTTATAGACAAATACAGACAAATACAGACATGAACATGTTAACATCGCATTGTCTTATGAATGGATACAATTCCTACGTCAGTGGCTATCAATGGTTTTTAGTTTCGGCCTATTCATATGGTAATTTACAGTAATTGGTTTTCCTGCAGTTATGTGTTCCTGATCCCACCTGTAGTTGATCTCATTATCTTCCCCTATTGTCCTTATCCTTAAACCCTGGCTGGCTTCCTGTAGGATTTGATTCCTGCATATTTAACTTTGAATAGCTGTCTGTCCTTTATGTTTTAATCTCAGGTGGCTGTCTGTACTGAAAGTCAGTGCCTGTTTAATGTCTCTTTCCCAGGTGACTGTTTGTGTGCCAGGCAACCATCTTATGTGTACCCATCTGTATATTTTTTTCCCACTTCAGTCCCCACTTCTGGTCGGATTATGAGTTTAATAATCCTTAGACCAACAATTTTTATATGTATAATTCTTTGTTCTTCTTCTTTCCTTCTTCATTTCTTCTGATGTCTTCGGGGATCTTCATCGGGGTTTCTTCTTCGATGGATACACTGGCTCCTGGCACAATTCTAGTCACCATCACCTTGCAACAGACTTTTAGGCATCCAACAATGAGACAACAGACAATTACAATTGAAATGAGTATGACCAATCCATGTAATAAGTAAGATTCCCAGGACCCCCCCACTAGCCATTCCAGCCAGTTACTTCCTTTCTTGGGTTCCTGTCTGAAGCTATCAAGTTGTTCTCTGATGCTATTGAGGACTCGTCTGTGACATGGGTTATGCATTTATTGCCTATAATTGTACACACTCTCCCTTGTTGTGCGAACTGATAGTCCACTGCGTATCGTGTCTGCTGTGCCTCCAATCCAGTTAAATTTAGTCACGACAACGCAAAGTAGTACAGTTACATACACGATTACATACATATTCGCAACGATCAAATATCAAACCTAACACTATAATTCATATAATCTTTACGAGTTATATTATCTATCAACCCACGCGCGCCAGTCGTTCTTGCTTGCAGTCTTTGCCTGTGTTGAGGAAAGCAGTTCTGTTAGTTCATCAATTTAATTATTTATTTGTCCCCTTGTATAGTTTAAGCTGTGTCCAATGTTTCCAGACACCTTTCCCTCTTATGTCTATACAGGCACAGGTGTCTCCACTAATTATAACTTCATATGGCCCATTCCATTTTGGTGCAAACCCTGGTTTGTCGGGTAATGTTTTTACTAGGATGCGACTTCCCGCTGTTGGGACGTCAGGGAGCATTTCAAGCTCTCTCTCTGCGTCTTTTATTTCCTGATTGTCTTTTACCAATTTGCACATCCCTTTTAGCTGAGTGCTCAGGTCCAGAACGTATCTCCTGATTTTATCTTTTAGTGGACCTACATCGGTCCCACCTGTTATGATGCTTTCGGGTAATTGCATCGCCCGTCCTGTCATTAGCTCATAAGGGGTTAATCCGGTTGTCCGGTTTGTGGTAGCTCTTAATCTCATTAGTATAGTGGGCAATACCTCTGTCCACATTTTCCCCGATGTTTAGAACATAGAACATAGAAAAACTACAGCACAAACAGGCCCTTCAGCCCACAAGTTGTGCCGAACACATCCCTACCTTCTAGACCTACCTAAAACCCTCCATCCTATTAAGCTCCATGTACTCATCCAGGAGTCTCTTAAAAGACCCTATTGAGTTTGCCTCCACCACCACTGACGGCAGCCGATTCCACTCGCCCACCACCCTCTGTGTGAAAAACTTACCCCTAACATCTCCCCTGTACCTACTCCCCAGCACCTTAAACCTGTGTCCTCTCGTAGCAGCCATTTCCACCCTGGGAAAAAGCCTCTGAGAGTCCACCCGATCTATGCCTCTCAACATCTTATACACCTCTATTAGGTCTCCTCTCATCCTTCGTCTCTCCAAGGAGAAAAGACCGAGCTCCCTCAACCTATCCTCATAAGGCATGCCACTCAATCCAGGTCCTTGTAAATCTCCTCTGCACCCTTTCAATCTTTTCCACATCCTTCCTATAGTGAGGCGACCAGAACTGAGCACAGTACTCCAAGTGGGGTCTGACAAGGGTCTTATATAGCTGCATCATTATCCCCGGACTCCTAAACTCAATCCCTCGATTGATAAAGGCCAGCACACCATAACGCCTTCTTAACCACCTCCTCCACCTGCGGGGCCGATTTTAGAGTCCTATGGACCCAGACCCCAAGGTCCTTCTGATCCTCTACAGTACTAAGAGTCTTTCCCTTTATATTGTACTCCTTCATCCCATTTGACCTACCAAAATGGACCACGACGCATTTATCTGGGTTGAAGTTCATCTGCCACTTGTCCGCCCAGTCTTGCATCCTATCTATGTCCCTCTGTAACTTCTGACATCCCTCCAGACTATCCACAACCCCACCAACCTTCGTGTCGTCGGCAAATTTACCAACCCATCCCTCCGCTTCCTCATCCAGGTCATTTATGAAAATGACAAACAGCAAGGGTCCCAGAACAGATCCCTGGAGCACACCACTGGTGACCGACCTCCATTTAGAAAAAGACCCATCTATACCCACTCTCTGCCTCCTTTGGGCAAGCCAGTTCTGGATCCACAGGGCAGCAGCCCCTTGGATCTCACGCCCTCTCACTTTTTCTAGAAGCCTTGCATGGGGGACCTTATCGAACGCCTTGCTAAAATCCAGATAAACCACATCTACTGCCTTCCCTTCGTCAATGTGTTTAGTCACATTTTCGAAGAACTCCACCAGGCTCATAAGGCACGATCTGCCCTTGACAAAGCCATGCTGAGTATTCTTGAGCATACTAAACTTCTCTAAATGCTCATATATCCTGTCCCTCAGGATCTTTTCCATCAGCTTACCAACCACTGAGGTTAGACTCACCGGTCGGTAATTTCCTGGGCTATCCCTATTCCCCTTCTTGAAAATAGGAACCACATCCGCAATCCTCCGGCACCTCTCCCGTCTCCATCGACGACGCAAAGATCATTGCCAGAGGCTCTGCAATCTCTTCCCTCGCCTCCCACAGTAACCT
This sequence comes from Mustelus asterias, assembly GCF_964213995.1. Lineage (NCBI taxonomy): Eukaryota > Metazoa > Chordata > Chondrichthyes > Carcharhiniformes > Triakidae > Mustelus > Mustelus asterias. The sequence goes on along the minus strand of NC_135834.1, from coordinate 13,918,300 downwards.
GGGGTACATCCCATCCGGACCCGGCGACTTATCTGTCTTGATGCCATTCAAAGATTCCAGCACAACCTCTTTCTTAAAGTCCACATACTCAATCCTTTCAGTCCACCGCACGCCCGCAGTACATCCACCCAGGTCCTTCTCCTCTGTGAAAACCGAGGCAAAATACTCATTGAGCACCTCTGCCATTTCTACTGGTTCCGTACAGACTTTCCTGCCTTCACCCTTTATAGGCCCTATTCCGTCACGTCTCATCCTTTTACTCTTCACATATTTATAGAACGCCTTAGGGTTCTCCTTAATCCTATCTGCCAGGGCCTTCTCGTGACCCCTTCTGGCTCTCCTAATTTTCTTCTTTAGTCCCTTCCTACAAGCCGTATACTCTTCTAAATCCCTATCTTCGCCAAGCTCTCTGAGCCTTTTGTACGCTTTCCTTTTCTTCTCGACTAGGTCCCGCACAGCTTTCGTGCACCACAGTTCCTTTAACCGACCAACACCTCCCTGTCTGCTCGGAACGTTGTCCTGCAGAACTCTAGACAGACATTCCCTGAAAAACTGCCACCTCTCTTCAGTACATTTCCCCGAGAATACCTCCTTCCAATTTACTCCTCTAATTTGCTGTCTAATGTCTTCATATTTCCCCTTACTCCATATAAACACTTTCCTAGCTTGCCTGATCTTCTCTTTTTCCAATGCAAGCCTAAAGGAGATAGAGTTATGATCGCTATCCCCAAGATGCTCTCCCACTGAGAGATCTGACACCTGTCCAGGTTCATTGGTCAGTATCAGATCAAGTACATCCTCTCCTCTTGTAGGCTTGTCCACATGCTGTGTCAGGAAACCCTCCTGAACACACCTAACGAACTCTTCCCCATCCAATCCCCTTACCCTAGGGATATTCCAATGATATTTGTATGGCTTTAGCTAATGCATTTTTTAGTGTTCTATTCATGCGTTCCACCATTCCAGAACTCTGTGGGTGGTAAGGGATGTGAAATTTTTGTTTTATCCCCATTAATTGACATACTGTTTTTACCACCTTTCCGGTGAAGTGCGTCCCTTGGTCCGAATCGATTTGTAGGGTTACACCCCATCTAGGGATTACCTCGTCTGACAATATCCTAGCCACCATGGTAGCAGTACAATTTGTAGTAGGGAACGCTTCTACCCACCTGGTGAACTGGTCTATAATAACCAGACAATAGGTTTTGCCATGGGATTGTGGTAGTGGTCCTGTGAAATCTATTTGCAGATGTTCCCAGGGTCCCTTTGGTTTCGGCTGGTGTCCCATTTAAATTTTTATGGGTCGCCCAGGGTTGTGTTGCGCGCACGTCACGCATCGGTGACAGTGTCGGGCTATATCTCTTCCCATTCCTTTCCACCACCATTCCTTTCCTATTCTAGTTATCATGGCCTCTCTACCCACTTGTAGAGAGTCCATGGTGTAGTTCCAATAGGGTGTTTTGTATGCACTCTGGTGCTATTACCTTATCTTCCCATCTCCAAATGTTATCAGTCCCTTTGACTGCTCCCTGTGCTTTCCATTTCTCCTTTTCCTCCTTTGAGGTATCCTCATGTAAGTCCCGAATATCTATTTCGTCTCCTGTCTGTTCTGTTGCTGCTATTGGCAGCTCGCCAATTGTTTCCTGTCCTAAGGCTAACTGTGCCGCCCTGTCTGCGGCTTGGTTCCCTTTGAAATTTAACCAGTCGGGGTTATCTCTTCCTGGATCTTTCTGGTGCGTTTTAATTTTGATTACTGCGGTTTCTCTAGGTTTCGCACTCGCTCTCAATAATGCCTCAATTCTTTGCTGGTGCTTAATAGGGGTCCCTCCTGTGGTTATGAACCCTCTTCTTCCCCATGCTGTCATGTAGTCATGTATGACTCCGAATGCATAGTGTCTGTATAGATGTTCACCGTTTTACCTTCAGATAACTCTAGTGCCTGTGTGAGTGCCACTAGTTCTGCCACTTGCGCGGATAGACCTCCGTCAATCCTTCCTGACCTTACTGTCTCTAATTTGTCATTCACTACTGCCCACCCTGTCCAGGGTGATCCTTCCACATATTTGCGTGACCCATCCACAAAAAGGGTCTCCTCAGCTGTTATTAAGGGTATATCCTTTATCTTACCCTCTTCCTCGTCCCTATCTACATCTTCACAATTGTGTGGCTCTCCTTCGTCTAAAATCCCTTCTGCTGGGTTATTCCCTGTATCCCTTATTATTATCACGGACTTGCTTGGAGGTAAGAGGACAGCTTCCCACTTAGCCCTTCTCATGTTTGAGACTGACCTTAATTTTCCCGTGTTCAACATTTCCACTAAGGTGTGTTTGGTGTGGAGGATTATATTCCCTGCCATGATTACTGGCTCGCTAACCTTTACGGCCCAGGCGGCGCAATCCAAGGCGGCTATGCACCTTGGCAGTCCGGTGACTACCGGCCCTTCTGCTGTGGAATAATATCCTATGGGTCTCTTTCTGTCGCCATGGTCCTGTGTTACCAGGGCAGAATAGAACCCTCCCTCATTACTACAGTGGATGTGGAAGTCCTTATTAGAATCTGGTAATCCTAGTCCAGGGGCTGATATCAGTTCTGTTTTTAGTTTGTTGTCAGCCTCTTCCTGCTCGGGTCCCCATTCTACGGGATCTAAAGCAGGTTTTCCCCCTTTGACTAGTCTTTGTATGGGTTCTGCTAATTTTGCGAACCCTGGGATGAAACTCCGGCTATAGTTAAATAGTCCGAGCACCTTTCTGACCCCTCTTACGGTGACGGGTCGCGGCATTTGTTGTATTGCCTTCTTTCGGTCCGTTGGCATTTCTTTAAGTCCTTGGGATATAAGGTGTCCTCGGTATAGAACCTGTGTTTTCCCGATTTGTGCCTTTTTGGGGCTCACCTTTAACCCTGCGGCTTTTAATTCATTCAGTACTAAATATAAGGCATCTTGATGTCCTGACTTGGACTCCGAAGCTATCAGGATATCGTCTACATATTGTAGGACCGTACTACCCTCTGACAGTTCGACTCTGTTCAGGATGTCACTCATTGCTCGATGGAATATCGCGGGGCTGTTGTGGAATCCCTGTGGTAAACGAGTCCAAGTGTACTGTCTATCCCCCACTGTAAAGGCGAATTTGTCTTGGGATTCAGGGTCCAATGGTAAGGACCAGAATCCGTTGGCTATGTCCAATACTGTGAATGTTTTATGCTCCTGTGACAGTCCATTCAGGATTGTCGAAGGGCTTGCTACAATAGGGTGCAACTTGGACGTGACTTTATTGAGCCTGGTGTAATCTATCGTGAGCCTATAGCTTCCGTCAGGCTTGCTCACTGGCCATGTTGGGGAGTTAGTGGTGCTTGTGGTTTCTCTCAGAATCCCCCTTTCCACTAACCCTTTAACTATCTCCACTACAGCTTTCTCTGCCTCGGGTTTTATTGGATATTGTCGGTGTGGCTTATGCTCCGGTCCCGGTACCTTTATTGGGTCCGTTTTAGTCAAACCGGCATCTAACTTCGTTTTAGCCCATACTCCGGGGACGGAGGCACAGATGGCTCCGAACCCTCCTGTTTCTAATTCCCAATTTCTGGTGGTGACTGTGGCCACCCTAATAGTTTCGAGGTGACTTGTAAGTTTCCCTATTCTCGTTTTCCGACCGTCCTGTCTTGGCCAGATTAATTCTCCCTTTCCACAGTCTATCAGAATCTCATATTCTTTCATCAGATCATTTCCCATTATTGTACCCTCGTTATTTTTGCACACATAAAACCTCATTGGTAAATACAGATTATTTATTTCTACTAACGTGGTCTCGCTCAGGTAGGCGGGTGTTTTGTTCCCTCCTATCCCGGTCAGATAAATCATTTTATTTGTAGTGGGTAAGGGAAGGTCGGTAACGGATATGGATGCTCCTGTGTCCACCAGCATCTCACATTGCCTGCCCCCTACTAGTGCTGACACGTAAATCCTTCCCTCCTTCTTACCCTTGTGAATGGGGGCTGCAGACCGTCAATCTTGCTGACCCCGGAGGTCCTGTGGTTCCTCCGGTTCTGCTGTGGTCATGGATCGGGTCGGGGGTTTCCCATGCTTATTCCAACGCACTGCTTCTGTGTGTCCATATTTATTACAGTGGCTGCAATGTTTCCCACTGTTCCCAAACCTGTTCCCTTTCCGTGGAGTCCCGGAATCCCTCGCAAAGTGTCCTTGCCGGCCACAATTGTGGCAAGTCAGTTTAGACTTTGTTCCATTCCCGTTACTGTAGGCTGCTACTCTTTCTCGCCTTGTTCTTGACTGGGATTTCTCTTCTCCCGGTACTCCGCTCGCCCACTCTACCAATTCATCGTAATCTTGGGACATAATCACTCCCATTTTTAGGACGACCTGGTGAGCACGAGAGAGTCCATTCTTAAAAGCCTGGATGAACGCTCGATCCCCTCGACCTGGGTTCCCTTGTCCTGAGCACTCTTGATATACCTGGAACAACCGTTCCCCGTATTCAGAAGCTCCTTCCCCTTTTCACTGTATGGTTGTGGTAATTCTGCTCCAGTTAGTGGGAGCATTCCCTTATACCCTCTGAATCTCTGCTTTAAACTGGGTGAAGGGTGCCTGTTGGGCATCTATCTCTGATGTTAGGGTGACTGCATGTGTCCACCATCCCCCATTATAATCCTGTGCTGGAGGAGTGGCGGGTCCACCTGCTACCTGCCTCCACTTACCCGCTGGACAGGCTGCCCTGACCAGCTGGTGTACGTCTCTCAGGTGTAATTGGTGTCCTACCCAGATTGTGTCTAATTCTTCCCAGTTTGTGCTTCTAGGTTATAATTTATCCAGGGAAGCCATGATCTGCTGCCTCTCACCTGGGGTGAAGGGTTGATAAGTTGCCTTTGGTCGCGCATTTGTTCCCCCTCGGGTTACATACAGACAGTGCTGAAATAACAGTGCACGTTACAGACAGATAGTCCTGAAATAACAGTGCACGTTACAGACCGATACTCCTGAAATAACAGTGCACGTTACATACAGATACTCCTGAAATAACAGTGCACGTTACAGACCGATACTCCTGAAATAACAGTGCACGTTACAGACCGATACTCCTGAAATAACAGTGCACGTTACATACAGATACTCCTGAAATAACAGTGCACGTTACAGACCGATACTCCTGAAATAACAGTGCACGTTACATACAGATAGTCCTGAAATAACAGTGCACGTTACACTCAGATAGTCCTGAAATAACAGTGCACGTTACAGACAGATAGTCCTGAAATAACAGTGCACGTTACATACAGATCGTCCTGAAATAACCGTGCACGTCACATACAGATAGTCCTGAAATAACAGTGCACGTTACACTCAGATAGTCCTGAAATAACAGTGCACGTTACACTCAGATAGTCCTGAAATAACAGTGCACGTTACACTCAGATAGTCCTGAAATAACAGTACACGTTACATACAGATCGTTCTGAAATAACAGTGCACGTTACATACAGATCGTTCTGAAATAACAGTGCACGTTACATTTGGATAGTCCTGAAATAACAGTGCACGTTACACTCAGATATTCCTCAAATACCAGTGCACGTTACATACAGATTTTCCTGAAATAACAGTGCACGTTACATGCAGATAGACCTGAAATAACAGTGCACGTTACACTCAGATAGTCCTGAAATAACAGTGCACGTTACATACACATAGTCCTGAAATAACAGTGCACGTTACATACCGATAGACCTGAAATAACAGTGCACGTTACATACAGGTTTTCCTGGAATAACTGTGAACATTACACTCAGATAGTCCTGAGATAACAGTACACGTTACAGACAGAGAGTCCTCAAATAACAGTGCACGTTACATACAGATAGTCCTGAAATAACAGTGCACGTTACAAAAGGAAAGGCATGAAATAACAGTGCACATTACATACAGATAGTGCTCAAATAACAGTGCACGTTACACTGAGATTGTCCTGAAATAACAGTGCAGGTTACAGACAGATAGCCCTGAAATAACAAAGTACGTCACATACAGATAGTCCTGAAATAACAATGCACGTTACATACAGATAATCCTGAAATAACAGTGCACGTTACATAAAGATAGACCTGAAATAACAGTGCACGTTACATACAGATTGTCCTGAAATAACAGTGCACGTTACATACAGATAGTCCTGAAATAACAGTGCACGTTACACTCAGATAGTCCTGAAATAACAGTGCACGTTACATACAGATAGTCCTGAAATAACAGTGCACGTTACATACCGATAGACCTGAAATAACAGTGCACGTTACATACAGATTTTCCTGGAATAACTGTGAACGTTACACTCAGATAGTCCTGAAATAACAATGCACGTTACAAAAAGATAGGCATGAAATAACAGTGCACGTTACATACAGATAGTGCTGAAATAACAGTGCACGTTACACTGAGATTGTCCTGAAATAACAGTGCACGTTACAGACAGATAGCCCTGAAATAACAAAGTACGTCACATTGCAGATAGTCCTGAAATAAAAATGCACGTTACATACCGATAATCCTGAAATAAGAGTGCACGTGACATACAGATAGACCTGAAATAACAGGGCACGTTACATACAGATTGTCCTGAAATAACAGTGCACGTTACATACAGATAGTTTTGAAATAACAGTGCATGTTACAGACCGATAGTCCGGAAATAACAGTGCACATTACACTTAGATAGACCTGAAATAACAATGCACGTTACAGACCGATAGTCCGGAAATAACAGTGCACATTACATACAGATAGTCCTGAAATAACAGTGCACGTTACATACAGATAGTCCTGAAATAACAATGCACATTACATACAGATAGTCCTGAAATGACAATGCACGTTACATACAGATAGTTTTGAAATAACAGTGCATGTTACAGACCGATAGTCCGGAAATAACAGTGCACATTACACTTAGATAGACCTGAAATAACAATGCACGTTACAGACCGATAGTCCGGAAATAACAATGCACATTACATACTGATAGCCCTCAAATAACAGTGCATGTTACACACAGATAGTCCTGAAATAACAACGCACATTACATACAGATAGTCCTGAAATAACAGTGCACGTTACATACAGATAGTGCTGAAATAACAGTGCATGTTACATACAGATAGACCTGAAATAACAATGCACGTTACAGACCGATAGTCCGGAAATAACAGTGCACGTTACATACAGATAGTGCTGAAATAACAGTGCATGTTACATACAGATAGACCTGAAATAACAATGCACGTTACAGACCGATAGTCCGGAAATAACAGTGCACGTTACATACAGATAGTCCTGAAATAACAGTGCACGTTACATACAGATAGACTTGAAATAACAGTGCACATTACATACAGATAGTCCTGAAATAACAGTGCACGTTACACTTAGATAGACCTGAAATAACAATGCACGTTACAGACCGATAGTCCGGAAATAACAGTGCACATTACACTCAGATAGTCCTGAAATAACAGTGCATGTTACGTTGAAGGACATTTCGGGATGGGTAACAAATCCTGACCTCATCAGTGTGTCCCTATCCCGGGAAATAATATTTAAAAACTTGCAGTAACTGCCTATTCCATCTCGGTGACTCCTGAAATAATTGCCCATTGCATGCAGGGAGTCCTGCAGGAATTGCAAATTCCCTCCAGGAAAGTCTCGTAAAGGTGCACAATTCTCAGTCGCAAGTCTAAAATGCTAAATTCATCATTTGTAAATTTGATCAATTTGTCCATCAATCCTGCTCATTACCCGCGTGGAGAAGATTTCTGGAACTCATTCAATCTGAAATGGCCTCGCAAGCAACTCAGTTTCAAGGGCAAGTAGGGATGGGCACCAAATGCTGACCTTGCCAGCGATGCCCATATCCCATGGAAGAATAAATAAAGGCTCCCTTTCTGTTATATGTTGCAGAACTATACAACAAGACAGAGGTCATAATGGGGTAGTAAGCACCCCAAAGGGAAATTGGTATCCAGAAGAAACACATTGCTAACCTTGAATAGAGAAAAGCTGAACAGCAGGGAACATTTAAAAAGATTTATAGAGATCCTTACCCACAGGTTCTAACTGCCTGCATATATCTCTTTGGTGCTGTGGAGGATGGATTCTGTCATGGAGTATATTATTCTCATTTAGTCCACTGACTTGTATGGCTTTGGACTCCTCTCGCTCTAGAATCAAGACAGGATTTTTCTCTGCAGCCTGCTAAATAGAACTGTAGTATTTCATCATTCACTCAATGTGTGCTTTGTTGAATACTGAAGTTGCTGACTGTGACAAGTATTGTTGTGGGTTTGTGGTAAATCACTGTTAGCTTATTACCTGTATATGTGACATGCCTGGACATGTCCCTGCCAGCCCTACCCGAGACTCCTCCCCCCCCCGGTCCAGGTATAAAGGCGACTGCTCCCCACCCCCCTGCCTCAGTCTGGACCAGTTCATCGGCATGGGTGTGCTCCAAGTCTTTTGCTAATAAAAGCCTATTTGTTCTTGCATACAAACTAGTCTTTGCTCGATTGATGGTGCATCAGGGTTTTTTGAGGATTCCCCCATTTTAGTTCTGCTTTCCAGCCACTTCCGTCAGGTGCTTGCTGCACTGTAGTTCATCGATGCGAATGGCATAAGAAAGCACAGAACAAGAAAAGGTAATCTGGCTGATCCTTTCGATGGATCATGCACAATTTGACTTTTAATGAAGTCTACCCAATTGAATCTCTTGAGAGGTTTGTGTAGTTTTTCCCTGTCCGCTAAAAGTGAGTCAGCAAAGTGTTAAAATGTTTATTTAACCATGTAACAAGCATCATTCACCTTTGACCAGATTTTTTTATTCGACAGAATGATATGATCATGGCCCAAAAACCATCATGATGCAAAGATTACTTCATTGTTCCTCGCTATGATTTGAATCATAAAATGATGCAGGATAGAAGGAGGCTATTTAGCCCGCCATACCTATTCCAACCCATATTTTAAAGTTTATTTATTTGTCACAAGTAGGCTCACATTAACACTGCAATGAAGCTACTGTGAAAATCCCCTAGTCGCCACACTCCGGCACCTGTTTGGGTACACTAAGGGAGAATTTAGCATGGCCAATGCACCTAACCAGCACATCTTTCAGACTGTGGAAGGAAACCGGAGCACCCAGAGGAAACCCACGTAGACATGGGGAGAATGTGCAGACTCCGCACAGACAGTGACCCGAGCCGGGAATCGAACCCGGGTCTCTGGCGCTGTGAGGCAGCAGTGCTAACCACTGTGCCACCGTGCCCCCCTCAGCCCTCCCATATTGTCTACTTAGAATCTGCAAACCTGTTCCTAACCAGAGATTTATTGATCTTTTTAAAAAAGAAATTAAATAACACAGGATCAATAGTTTTTGTTGGGAGCCTGTTGCAATTATATACTGCTGTGTGGAAAAAAAATATGCGACTTGAAGCTTGTAAGTGATTCTCATGTAATATTGTTCTCCATGCACTGTCTAAGTTAAATCGACTATTTACATCTATATTTATCAATGAGTCTGAACATTTTGAAGACCAGAGCCATGTCCCCTCTGCATTATTGTTTCTCCAATGAAAAACAATTTCATTTCTGCCAGTTTGCCTTCATAACTTCAAGTCCAAAATCCAAATGATCCTTCAAATTTTCCTCAATGCTTCAGCATTCTTTTGAATTTAGGGTGCCCAACATTATATCTGACCTCACCAGTGTTCGACGGGAGTTAGGATAACCTGTTTTGAATTCTAATCAAATGGCAATGAATAGCATCCGAGTACATCGTTAACTTTGTTGATAATAGCTTCTTATTGATTGCATGCTTTCAGTGAATGGCAAAATAGTGACATCTAAATTGTTTTCCTTTTCGCTTTTGCTAATGCTTCACTTTCATTGTGTTTCCTACTTCAATTATCATTATCTGATGTTTGTGTGTGTCAAAATCTATCTGCCTAGAAATTATGATGTGAAGAGAGTGAATACTTTTATATGAAGAGAATTTGATCCCTTTGTTGAAGAGGTTGGTTCGCAACATCATGGTAAAGAACTCTGAACAGATTTAGCAGCTTGGCCTTCTTTACAGCCTGCCTGTCAGTTCACTGTCCAGCCCTGTCTATCTGTAATTCAGTCACTGTTTGACTTTCAGATGGTGAGCTATCTGCTACCCTAGAGGATGTCACATCAGCAAAAAGCAACATCGTTTTGATGAGATTCCCGATGAGAAAATGTGCTTCCCTCGGTGCAAATGTGATTGGAAAATGAACATTGTCATGACCTCGCAATCGAGTCCTCTGAATCTTGCATTTGATTCAACATACTGGCAGATATGGTGCTACAGAGCCTCATTACAAGGATGCTGGAATGCCACACTTGTTGAGTCCAATTTTAACTCAATGCAATGAGTGGATTTTCAATGGGTTAAAAGGGTTGCTCCTTGGATATCACGCGAGGCATGCAGAGAAGTGTTTCGTCACTGGATCATGAGATTAAGAACATGACTCTTTGAGATCCCCAAGCTCAGCCCATTCAGGTCAGTTCCCCCTGCTATCAGACATTCACCCTCACTGAATTACTGCACTATGACAGAAGTCAAGTCCAGATCTTGGATTTCAGATGAATTCCAGTAAATGTAACTTTTAAGGTTTTCTGCCTCGTGCAGAAGTGGTCCCACTTTAAAGAGAAAAATCATAGAATCCCTACAGTGCAGAAGGAGGCCATTTGGCCCATCGAGTCTGCATCAACCACAATCCCACCCAGGCCCTATCCTCTTAACCCCACATATTTGCCCTAGCTAGTCCCCCTGACACTTAAAGGGCAATTTCACATGGCCAATCCATCTAACCCGCACATTTTTGGATTGTGGGAGGAAACCGGAGCACCCAGAGGAAACCCATGCAGACACGGGGAGAATGTATAAACTCCACACCAAGAGTGACCCAAGATCGGAATTGAACCTGGGTCCCTGGCGCTGTGAGGCAGCAGTGCTAACCACTGCGCCACCAGTAAACTTTCAATAATATAACACCTTCACATTCTAAATGTCTCCTCACGGCCAATTAATTAGTTTTGTCCTCAGCCATCACATGGCAATCAATTTGCACGTAATAAGATCCCTCGGACAGATAACTGAGCAGTTAATTAATTCCATTTTTGCAGTGCGGGAGAAATCCAGCTTGTTACCACCAAAGGGAGAAGTTGCAATGGAGAACAGCTTCTTCCCTGCCGCCGTCAGACTTTTGAATGGACCTACCTCGCATTAAGTTGATCTTTCTCTACACCCTAGCTATGACTGTAACACTACATTCTGCACCCTCTCCTTTCCTTCTCTATGAACGGTATGCTTCGTCTGTAAAGTGCGCAAGAAACAATACTTTTCACTGTATCCCACTACATGTGACAATAATAAATCAAATCAAAAGTTTTCCTCTCATTTAATGCATTCAGGAAAGAATGGCACCACCATGAACAGCTTTTGCTCTGATCGTGCTTAAGATGATCTGTTCTTAAAAACCTTGCCCAATATTTGGCGCTGCTTTCCTGTCAACATGAACCCATGGGAAACTGGTGCCAAACTTCAATCAAGTTTCCAGCCAAGCTGCAGTTGCAGCTTCTGGGCTGTAGGTGGTGGGATAGAGTACATTCCAGAAGCTTCTCTCGCAGTTCTGCGTCATTTTGTTAATGCAGAGGGAGTGAGTGTCAGTGATGACCTCTTAGCTGAGGTAACAACCCCTCATCGAGGAACCAGAAAGTGCTGCTGAAGTGCTGCTACAAACAAGAACAATGATTTTGCAAAATGTTGCTTTGCACAAGGTGGTCAAAGTTATGTCATCCTTTCCGGAGAGGATGTGGTCCAGAGATCCACATTGGCATCTGCCTGGTCATGCTGAACTAAAATACAATGGTATCAGCTCCGTATCTCCACTGTCCAGCACTGGGTGGATCACACAGCTCTGCACATAAGTTGCAGAATGCATAAATTGCAGAAAAACAGGGTATAGTCCCCTTTTAAAAATCTTGTGGCCTCAGGTCGAACATCAGCAAGGAAACCTCCTACCGATTGCCACTGCCATCCTACAGCTGATGAATCAACACTCCTCCATATTGAACACCACTTGGAGGAGACATTGAGGGTGGCAAGGGTGCAGAATGTACTCTGGATGGCGGGGGGGGAGGGCGGGGGGGGGGGGCTTCAATGTCCATTATTGACCAAGCTGGCCAAGTCCTGAAGGACATTTCTACCATGACTGGGCCTGCAGCATGTGATGGGGGAACCAACAAGAGGGAAAAGTCTACTAGACCTTGTCCTCACCAATCTACCTATCGCAGAGGCATCTGTCCGTAGTATAGGTTGGAGTGACCACTGCACAGTTCTTGCAAAGACGAGGTCCCATTTTCACACTGAGCATACCTTCCATCAAGTTGTGTGGCATTACTGCCATGCTAAATGGGATTCAGAACAGATCTTGAAACTCAAGACTGGGCATCCATGAGGCTCTGTGGGCCATCAGCAGCAGCAGAATTGTACTCAACCATAACCTGTAACCTCATGGCCCGACATATCCCCCACTCGACCATTACCATCAAGCCAGTGGATCAACCCTGGTTCAATGGAGAGTGCAGGAGGGCATGCGAGGAGTCGCACTATGCATAACTAAAAATGCGGTGTCAACCTGGTGAAGCTGCTACACAGGACTACTTGCAGTCCCAATAGCAGAAATAGCATGGTTAAATGATCCCAATGGTTCAGATCAGATCAAAGCTTCGCTGTCCTGCCACATCCAGTTGTGAATGTTAGTGGACAATTAAAATAACTTACTGGAGGAGGACGTTCCTCATCGTCAGTGCTGGGAAGCCCACCAGCAGAGCAAAAGACCAGGCTGAAGCAATTGCTACCATCTTCAGCCAAAAGTGCCGAGTGGATGTTTCATCTCAACCTCCTCCTGAGGTCTCCAGCATCACAGATGCCAGTCTTCAGCTGGTTTGATTCACTCCTTGTGATATCAAGAAACAGCTGAAGGAATTGGATATTGCAAAGACTATGGAGCCTTATAGAACATAGAACAGTACAGCACAGAACAGGCCCTTCAGCCCACGATGTTGTGCCGAGCTTTATCTGAAACCAAGATCAAGCTATCCCACTCCCTATCATCCTGGTGTGCTCCATGTGCCTATCCAATAACCGCTTATAGTACTGAAGACGTGTGCTCCTGAACTCTTTAGCCAAGCTATTCCAGTACATCTACAACACTGGCATCTACCCAACAATGTGAAAAGTTACCCAGTCATGTCCTGTCCACAAGAAACAGGACAAACCCAATCCAGCCAATTACCAATCAGCCTCTTCTCGACCCAATCAGTAAAGTGATGGAAGGGGTCATCAACGGCGCTATCAAGCGGCACTTACTCAGCAATAACCTGCTCACTGACGCTCAGTTTGTGTTCCACCAGGGTCACTCCGCTCCTGACCTCATTATAGCCCTGGTTCAAACACGGACAAAAGAGCTGAATTCCAGAGGTGAGGTGAGAGTGACTGCCTTTGACATCAAGGCAGCATTCGACCGAGTGTGGCATCAAAGAACCCTAGTGAAACTGTAGTCAATGGGAATCGGGAAAACTCCCTGCTGGTTGGAACCATACCTGGCACAAAGGAAGTTGTTTGTTGTTGGAGATTAATCATCTCAGCTCCAGGACATCTCTGCAGGAGTTCCTCAGGGCAGTGTCCTCGGCCCAGTCATCTTCAGCTGCTTCGTCAATGACCGTCCTTCCATCATAAGGTCAGAAGTGGAAATGTTCACTGATGACTGCACAATGTTCAGCATCATTCACAACTCCTCAATTACTGAAGCATTTTGTATGAAGCAAGATCTGGGCAACATTCCGCCTTGGGCTGATATGTGACAAATAATGTTCATATCACATTGACGGGCAATGACTATCATCAACAAGAAATAATCTAACTATCCCCTCTTGACATTCAATGGCATTGCCATCGCTGAATCCCCCACTATCGACATTCTGGGGGTTACCATTGACCAGAAACTGAACTGGACTAGCCAGGTCAGAGGCTGGGAATTCTGAGGTGAGTCACTTACCTCCTAACTCCTCAAAGCCTGCCCATCATCTACAAGGCACAAGCCATGTGTGATGGAATATTCTCTACTTGCCTGGATGAGTCTGCCTCCAACAACACTCAAGAAGCTTGACACCATCCAGGGCAAAGCAGCCCGCTCGATTGGTACCCCAATTCAAGCATTTACTCCCTCCACCACCAATACAGTGGCAGCAGTGTGTACCATATACAAGATGCACTGCAGCATCCTTTGATAGGTCCTTGAACAGCACCTTCCAAACCCATGACCTGTACCACCTAGAAGGGCAAGGGCAGCAGATACCTGGAACAACACCACCTGTGAGTTCCCTTCAAGCCACTCACCATCCTGACTTGGAATGATATCGCCATTCCTTTACTGTCGCTGGGTCAAAATCCTGGAAATCCTTTCCTAACAGCACTGTGGGTGTAACTACACCCGAGGGTCTGCAGCAGTAAAAGAAGGCAGCTCACCACCACCTTCTCAAGGGACAATTAAGGATGGGCATCAAACATTGGCCCAGTCAGCGACACCCCCATCCAATGAAAAAAAAAGTTTCACCGAACTCAATCATTTCAGATGCACTTAAAGGAAAATGCCAAGTTGGGTCATTCAATAAAACATAATATTGAAAGTTTCAAAAACATTGGGAATCCCTAGTATTTAATGTAGATCTTATATAATGTTAACATTAAGTGAATTGTCTCATTGTATATTGAGTTTTTAATATTAATATACATTGTAAAAAGTATTGGTTAGATTAAACTCATGATCAATGGCAAGCTTCATTATTGTTTAATGATCTTTTTTACCAATCAGAATTTTAAAGTAGTTAGGGATTTCCTCTTGGCTAATTGCAGTAAAGTTGTAAACACAAAAGTAAACTTTTGACTATAAGAAGGATGTGGAAGCGCTGGAAAGAGTGCAGAGGAGATTTACCAGGATGCTGCCTGGTTTGGAGGGTAGGTCTTATGAGGAAAGGTTGAGGGAGCTAGGGCTGTTCTCTCTGGAGCAGAGGAGGCTGAGGGGAGACTTAATAGAGGTTTATAAAATGATGAAGGGGATAGATAGAGTGAACGTTCAAAGACTATTTCCTCGGGTGGATGGAGCTATTACAAGGGGGCATAACTATAGGGTTCGTGGTGGGAGATACAGGAAGGATATCAGAGGTAGGTTCTTTACGCAGAGAGTGGTTGGAGTGTGGAATGGACTGCCTGCAGTGATAGTGGAGTCAGACACTTTAGGAACATTTAAGCGGTTATTGGATAGGCACATGGAGCACACCAGGATGATAGGGAGTGGGATAGCTTGATCTTGGTTTCAGATAAAGCTCGGCACAACATCGTGGGCCGAAGGGCCTGTTCTGTGCTGTACTGTTTTATGTTCTATGTTCTATGTAAAGAAGCTGTTCATGATTTCAAATATTGAACAGAGGAAATCTCCTCCTGTCATTCTCAGTGAGAGCGAGGATTTACTTGCAGCCCACAGCAGGCAGCTCCATTCTGTTGGGATCACATCTGCTGAGGTCATTGTTTACACTGAAATATCCTACTCAACAGGAGCAATCTTCTTGTGCTGCAGGAAAATAGCGAGATGACTCGGGTATACCACAGAGCAAAAGCTAAAGTAAAAGAATTGCATTTATATAGTGCCTTTCAAGACCATTACATGTCTTAAAGCAGCAGCTAAAAGTACTTTTTTGAAGTAGATTCACTGTTGGTATATAGCTAGCACGCAGTTTCCAGAAATATGACCAGATCATCTGTTTAGTAATGTTGATTGAGGGATGAATGTTGTCCAGCACAGCAGAGAGAACTCCCCTGCTTTTCTTTGACATAGTGCCGTGGGATCCTAAACATTCGCCTAATACAACAGATGAGGCCTCGGTTTAATGTCTCATGCAAAAGATAGCAATTAAGCTGGGGAAGCAGTAGAGTAGTGGTGTTGTCACTGGATTTATAATCCAGGGTAATGTCCTGGGGACCTGGGTTCGGATCCCACCATGGCAGATGGTGAAATTTGAATTCAATAAAATCTGGAATTAAATGATGACCATGAAACTATTGTCAATTTGTCATAAACAAAAACCCATCTGGTTCACCAATATCCTTTAGGGAAGGAAATTTGCCATCCTTAACTGGTCTGGCCTACATATGACTCCAGACCCCACACAGCAATGTGGTTGGCTCTTCACTGCCCTCAGGGATGGGCAATAAATGTTGGCCCAGCTGTGATGCCCACATCCCACGAATGAAAAGAAAAAAGACACTCACTCTCTCTGAGTGCCAGTTTGACTTTTGTGTTCAAGTGGGACTTGAACCCAGAACCTTTTGACACTTAGGCAGGAGCTAACTAAGCCACAGGTTGCATGCTGACTTCTCGATCTCAAAACTGTTGGATGTAGATAAAAATTAGAGATGAGGCAATACATGGGAGGAGTTAAACGGACAATCACCCTCAGCTATTCATAGAATCCCTACAGTACAGAAGGAGGCCATTCAGCCCATTGAGTCTGCACCGACCACAATCCCACCCAGGCCCTAACCCCGTAACCCCACATATTTACCCTGCTAGTCCCCATGACACTAAGGGGCAATTTAGCATGGCCAATCAACCTAACCCGCACACCTTTGGACTGTGGGAGAAAACCGGAGCACCCGGAGGAAACTCACGCAGACACAGGGAGATTGTGCATATTCCACACAGACAGTCACCTGAAGCCGGAATTGAACCCAGGTCCCTGGCGCTGTGAGGCACCAGTGCTAACCACTGTGCCACCGTGCCAGCTATTCCCATGCAACCAATTATTGGAGCAACATTGGACCAAACCTCTAATTCCAGCACCCCTGTCTTCACTGAGCTACGCTGGCTCTCAGTCCACCAATGCCTAATTTTTAAAATTCTCATCCCCATACCCAATCTCTCCATGGCCTCTTCCCCTCCCTATCTCGTTAACTTTCAGACCTGCAACCCTTCAAGAACTCTGCATTTCTCCAACTTTGGATCCTTAAGTATCTACCACTCTCTTTGCTCCACCATTGATGGGTATGCCTTCAACTGCCAAGGCAATAATCTCTGGAATTCCCTCCCTAAACCTCTCTAGCTCTCTACCCATCCCTTCCTTTAAGACCCTGCTTAAACATTACTTCTCTAACCAAGATTAGGACAGACCACTTGCCCCGATATCTCCTTGGGCAAGTTTTTGTCTCATTCTACTCTCCTGTGACACACCTTGGCATGTTTACTGCATTAAAGGTGTGGTATAAATGCAAGATGTTATTTCTTTATTTTGACACTGGCCACGTGAGTAGCAACCACTTTCACTAGCTTATCATTTTTACTGCAGCTGCAAGAATCGATTTTGCAGCAGCATACAAAATATATCAAGTATATATGGCTTGTGGGGCACTGCAGTGTATTTGTCTTTTGCTATTGAGTGTTGCCAGTTGCAGCACAATGTGGACCTGATTAGGCAAGTCTATTGTACTGAGAGTTTATTCCAGTACAATTCTGCTGATGGTGACACAGTTATCGCCTGGGGTTGAATCCAGCCTGCTATTGGCTGGAGAACTAGATAAATTCTGTCCAATTAGCATCACATTCCTGACCTTTCTGCAGAGCTTGGCAAGCCCCCAACCCCAAAAATTAGGGAAGGGCCTGAACCTTATTATTTGCGTACTATGAATACCAGAGACCCGTTCTCCATGAAAAGATGATGAACTATCCAGATAAATCTGGTATTGTGTAAGGTCCTATGTTACAGATTGACAACCTGTGAGGGCTGCATTACTCAGCACTAATGCACAACATCATAAGATAAGCAAGGGCATGATCCAGTCTGCTCCAAACCCCTGCAGACCTGGATGGTGCCATGTTTGATTCCTGTTGGGTTCACGGATCTCAGTTCGGACAGTAGTTGAGAGTGTTCCGATTGGTCTCAGTGTCCTAGGCTAACAAAAAGAAAATCTATCCATTGTTCCTGCACTTGATCACTAGCTAACCACTCCTGTTGGAAAGCAAGCAGACATAGGCATCAAGTGAGAACAAGCTCAGAGGCTTTGTTGCTTCAGTGGTTAAATAGTCTGCCAATTCTCACTGTCACGGCTCATACATAGTCACCCAGGCATCCACAGGACTGAACCCCAGTGACTTCAGGAGAGGAGGGAATATTGTAAAACTACAGCTGAGATTGATAACATACACAATACTAGGTCTCTGTTGAGAAGCACAGGCAGTGATCCAATCCAGGGGTTCAATTGACAATGGCTCAAGGTTTGCTTTCCTGGCTTATGATGTTGTGTAAGTTCCTTAATTAAATTACTGTCTGCCACCAGTGTACGAGATGAATCTGTACAGAAAGTGTTGTATATTTGCATAATTTACTTTGTTTAAAAAATCCTGGAGAGGCAAAATGTCACACAAGCAGAATTAGACAGCCATGACATTAAAACAGTCACATTAAAAGCCTTTTGAGAACTATTGAACTGACTATGTGCTAAATAATAGTATCCAGCTGTTTTTGTACTTAGGATAGTAATTCAGTTGAGATGATTAAATGAGAGCAACAACAACTTGCATTTGGATTACTCCTTTAATAGAGGCACGGTAGCACAGTGGTTAGCACTGCTGCTTCACAGCTCCAGGGTCCTGGGTTCGATTCCCGGCTCGGGTCACTGTCTGTGTGGAGTTTGCACATTCTCCTCGTGTTTGCGTGGGTTTCCTCCGGGTGCTCCGGTTTCCTCCCACAGTCCAAAGATGTGCGGGTTAGGTTGATTGGCCAGGTTAAAAATTGCCCCTTAGAGTCCTGAAATGCGTAGGTTGGAGGGATTAGTGGGTAAATATGTGGGGGTAGGGCCTGGGTGGGATTGTGGTCGGTGCAGACTCGATGGGCCGAATGGCCTCCTTCTGCACTGTAGGGTTTCTATGATTCTATGAAAATATTTCTTGAGTTATAGCATTTTGGGCAGCACAGTGGTTAGCACTGCTGCCTCACGGTGCCAGCGACCCGGGTTCAATTCCTGCCTAGAATGACTGTCTGTGTGGAGTTTGCACATTCTCCCCGTGTCTGTGTGGGTTTCTTCGGGTGCTCTGGTTTCCTCCCACACTCCAAAGATTTGCAATTAGGTGGATTGGCCCTTCGTGTCCCAAGATATGTAGGTTAGGGGGATTAGTGGGGTAAATGCGTGGGGTTAAGGGAATGGAGCGGGGGGTGGTGGGGTGGGCCTGGTTAAGATCCTCTGTCGGAGAGTCAGTGCAGACTCGCTGGGTGAAATGACCTCATTCTGCACGTAGGAATTCTAGGATTCTATGCAGCAACACCTTGTTTGATTATCTTGCAATTGTTATCTAAAAAACTTTTATTAAGAAAGTACCTCAAAGTACTGCACAGCTAATAAGAACAAGAACAAAGAACAATACAGCACAGGAACAGGCCCTTCGGCCCTCCAAGCCCGCGCCGCTCCCTGGTCCAAACTAGACCATTCTTTTGTATCCCTCCATTCCCACTCCGTTCATGTGGCTGTCTAGATAAGTCTTAAACGTTCCCAGTGTGTCTGCCTCCACCACCTTGCCCAGCAGCGCATTCCAGGCTCCCACCACCCTCTGTGTAAAATATGTCCTTCTGATATCCGTGCTAAACCTCCCCCCCCTCACCTTGAACCTATGACCCCTCGTGAACGTCACCACCGATCTGGGAAAAAGCTTCACATCGTTCACCCTATCTATGCCTTTCATAATTTTATACAACTCTATTAGGTCACCCCTCATCCTCCGTCTTTCCAGTGAGAACAACCCCAGTTTCCCCAATCTCTCCTCATAACTAAGCCCCTCCATACCAGGCAACATCCTGGTAAACCTCCTCTGCACTCTCTCTCTCCATGTCCTTCTGGTAGTGTGGCGACCAGAACTGGACGCAGTATTCCAAATGCGGCCGAACCAACGTTCTATACATCTGCAACATCAGACCCCAACTTTTATACTCTATGCCCCGTCCTATAAAGGCAAGCATGCCATATGCCTTATTCACTACCTTCTCCACCTGTGACGTCACCTTCAAGGATCTGTGGACTTGCACACCCAGGTCCCTCTGCGTATCTACACCCTTTATGGTTCTGCCATTTATCGTATAGCTCCCCCCTATGTTAGTTCTACCGAAATGTACTTTTTTAATATAGACAACACAGCAGCCAATTAGCACACAGCACAGTCCCATGAGCAGCAATGAGATAAACTACCAGATCAAATGTGTTTCAGTCATGCTGGTTGAGGGATAAATGTTGGCCAGGACACCAAGGAGAACTCTGCTTGTTTTCAAACAGTGCTGTGGGCTCTTTTGTAAGCCTCTAAGAGGACAGACAGTCACTTGGCTCATTTGAAAGATCGCGGGTGGGATTCCCTGACCTCGTTCCTTCCCACCCCACTGCCAGCAAGAATGGAGAATCTGGCGCTCGGCCAAAATTCCATTCACTGCAGTGGCACCGGAGAATCCCAGCCGCAAAAGAGGTTGGAGGTTTTCAGCAAGCATCTCTGGCAGGGGTCTAGACAGAGTAGAAAGGGAGAAACCTGCATTTATATAGCCCCTTTAAAGGAGGTAAATGTTTCTTAAGTTACAGATTTTTAGTGCTATGTGTTCATGCAGTAACGCCATGATTGATTTTCTTGTAATTGTCAAGCAAATATCAAGAACGAGAGGGCAGAGATTTAAAGAAATTGGTTAAAGAAACGAAAGGGACATGGAAAAAGGCTTTTTCACGCAGGGAGTGGTTAGGGTCTGGAATGCTCTGCCTGAGAGTGTGGTGGAGGCAGATTCAATCAAGGCTTTCAAAAGGGAATGAGACCATTATCGGAAAAGGAAGAAAGTGCAGGGTTACGGGGAGAAGGCAGGAGAATGGCACTGAGTGAATTGCTCATTTGGAGAGCCGGTGCAAACACAATGGGCTGAATGGCCTCCTTCTGTGCTGTAGCTGTCATTCTATGTACGACTTTCTCAGTACTGCACTGAGGTGTGAGTCAAGATTTTTGGTGCCCATGTCTCTGGAGTGGGACAGTCACAACCTCTAACTCCGAGGTGTGGGATCTGCCACTGAGCCACAGCTGAGACAAGAAGCTATTTGAAACATCGGCCAGGATTTTCCTGCCCCTCCCACCAGTGGGATTTTCCGCTTCCGCTAAAGTCAATGGACTTTTGAACGGCTCACTGCATTTTCCAGCCCTGCCCTCGACGCAACAGGGCTGTAAAATTCCACCCGTAGTGTCGTTTTATTTCCTCTCCAAGTCACTGACTTAAGCCAGAGTACACGTCTGTGCCACCCACCAGGTGTCAGAAAGCCTGATCGAGGAATCAGTCTTCATGTGGCAGCCTAGACAATGAAGCTTCGACTTTCAGATTGATGTTATCTTCACATAAGCAGTAGTTCATTGAAATAAAAGAAGTTACTTCCAGTATTAATGCTAGTTAAACAAAAGATTGAATCAAGGGATACAAACGATTGGTCTAGTTGGACCAAGGAGCGGCACAGGCTTGGAGGGCCGAAGGGCCTGTTTCCTGTGCTGTACTGTTCTTTGTTCTTTGTTCTTTGGTTCAGTTAACACAATACACAAATAATTGAACTTACATTCATGGATTTAAGTGCTCCTCATTACATAGCCATTGAGTAAATGTTTTAATTCATTTTCAGGAGGTGGGCAACCTTAGGAAGATGGTATTTATTGTCCATTCATTGTTGCCCTGAGGAGGTGGCGGTTTTATTGTTTGCTTTTTCTACAACATGTCATGTTGGACATTAAGAATCAAACATGTTGTGTGGGCATGGGGTTGGTTCAGGTGTGGATGGCAGGTTCCCTTCCTCGAAAAGTTTATTTATTTGTCACAAGTAAGCTTACTTGTTACACTGTTGCACATTAGCACTGTAATGAAGTTACTGTGAAAATCCCCTAGTCACCACATGCCTGTTTGGGTACACTGAGGGAGAATTTAGCATGGCCAATGCATGTCTTTCAGACTGTGGGAGGAAACCGGAGCACCCAGAGGGGAACCATGCAGACACAGGGAGAACGTGCAGACTCCACACAGATAGTGACCCAAGC
Organism: Mustelus asterias; assembly: GCF_964213995.1. Classification (NCBI taxonomy): domain Eukaryota; kingdom Metazoa; phylum Chordata; class Chondrichthyes; order Carcharhiniformes; family Triakidae; genus Mustelus; species Mustelus asterias. The sequence continues at coordinate 13,896,082 of NC_135834.1, read as the reverse complement.
TGGGAACTGAACCCGGGTCTCTGGCGCTGTGAGGCAGCAGTGCTAACCACTGTGTCACCGTGCCGTCCTGAAGGACATCAGTGAGCATTTTAATTGGATCTTTCTGACAAACTGGGAGATTTTAAGTGCCGTTCTTTGGGTGCCAGTTCACAAATTGCCATTAAATTCACAAGGTCATAACCACTCGGGTACCACAGCCTGAGCATTTAAAATGCCTGCACTCTGTGTAAAGTTAATCATCCGTGTCAATGGTAGTGGAAGGTTGCAATGTCTCTGCTAACGCCAATATGAGCAATCCATATTAACAGCTGTATGAGGTTAGAGTGTCTAGGTTAATGGTGGTGTTGGAAATATGTTTGTCTTAACCGCAGTGTGAGGTTAAATAGAAAGCCAAAATATCGAAAGGAAAGTCAGGAATCAGTCACAGTGCCAGTCTAATTTCTTTATTGTCTATACAAACAAAGCAAAATGCTGTACATAATTTAAACAACACTGAAAGAGTTATTACTTAGATAAATGAGATTGAGACTCAATATCAATATATAAATTGCTTAAGGAAAGAGAGGTGTCTGCAATTAAGTAGTACCAATAGTAGTACCAGTAGTATTGAATGGGTTTAAGCATCAGCAGTTTACAAAATGCAAGCAGCATCATCGCACCCCTTCCCCTGAAATAATATCCCTTCCCATTATGTGTTGATGCACCATCGCTTTTATAGAGTACAAATTGATGAAAAATCCATCACTCATTGAAAACACCATCCCTCTCAACAACCTCGTCCCTTGCTGCAACACTGAAATGTTACACCCCCAAGGAAAATCCTGACTGATATATCAGATCTAACTCCAACATTATTTGATAGTTCCACACCCCTCCCTCCAGTGCAATGCTGCTCAATATCCCACACCCTTACTACAATTCATATAGGGCGGCACAGTGGCACAGTGGTTAGCACTGCTGCCTCACAGCGCCAGGGACCTGGGTTCGATTCCAGCTGTCTGTGGTCACTGTCTGTGTGGATTTTGCACATTCTCCCTGTGTCTGCGTGGGTTTCCTCCGGGTGCTCCGGTTTCCTCCCACAGTCCAAAGATGTGCGGGTTAGGTGGATTGGCCATGCTAAAATTGCCCCTGAGTTCAGGAGGTTAGTCGGATTGTGGGGATAGGGGCTGGGTGGGATTGTGGTCGATGCAGACTCGATGGACCAAATGGCCTCCTTCTGCACTGCAGGGATTCTATGATTCTATAATGGGAGAACAGTTTTTACAGCTCCCAATGACATTTATGGTGATGGTTTGATACGGTAATAACTATTCCAATTTTCTGATCATTTCAAATTTGTCCTTTATTCACCAGCACTCACAGGGCTAAAAAGGATGTTATATTATTTTTTTTATTTCAACAAATCCTATTTAATAGGCCTGCATTTAATGTACGTTACTGTGGATCCTGCTTCATGCTTTCATCAGAAAGCAAAACAGTTGAAAGAAGTCTTAGAATGCTTATGACCAGGTCTATGAGAATATGAAAACTTTTATATAGCTGCAACATGATTTGCCAACCTTTGTGGGAGAAAGTCATGTGACAAAACTTCCAGGAACACATTTAATCACGAATTGACAATGTTATTATGCTAGTCGGTGCATTCAATAGGTCACCAACTAATGCAAAAGAAAGAGGATCACATTTGCAAGCAGATTCCAGGCCGGTGGAATGTGTGGACAAATGGCAGAAAAGGGTGAAGTGACGCATTTTGACGGAAAGAATGCAGAGAGGCAATATAAAATAAAAGGGACAATTTTAAAGGGGGCGCAGGAACAGAGGGTCCTGGGGGTTTATGTGCACAAGTCATTGAAGGCGGCAGGGCAGATTGAGAAATCAGTTAAACATATGGTCATCTGGGCTTTATAAATGTGATCATAAGAGTACAAAAGCAAGGAAGTTATGATAAACCTGTATAAAACACTGTTTTGGCCTCAGCTAGAGTGCTGTGTCAAGCTCTGGGCACCACATTTTAGGAAGGATGTTGACATGATGATGGAGTAAAACTCCAAGTTACATACATACATGTTGAACTTTTAAATAAGACGTGTTTTTTAAAATGGACATATGGCTGAAAATGTAAATTCTGAGAATGTAAATTCAGTGACTGTCTGAGAATTTCCTGTGTGGATAATACAAAGTCCTGAGAGACAATGGAATATCGTATCCTTTTCCCAGACAGGGGCATATCAAAGGGCCAAAACAACTGACTGTAATCCCCTGTGGAGATAATGTAATCATATCCTGTAAGTTATGTCCCTGACCTGTTGTGTGTTCTCCCCTTTTCCAGGAATACACAAAAGGCCACCTGCAATCTTGGTCAGTGTAGACTAATGCTGGATGTGTCAGAGTGTGTGACACAGAAGCAAGGAAAGACAGCAGTGGTTAACCCTGCTCTGGCAGGTAAAATAAAAGTCTTGCTCTCTCTCTGATTGCTGAAGCAAGCCAAGACAGCAAAGAAACAGATGAAAAGGAAGCAGGACAATTCCTCAGCTAAACTGCAGAAGCTTGGCACCTCGAACCCAACTATTCAACTGCGGGAGTCATTGTTACTGAAATCTCAAATCTTAACGGCCACAACATTTCACCATCTATTCCTCACAGACAAGTCAAAGACCCACTCTTATTTTTTTAACCTGTTTTTGGATTCACTTCTCATTTCTAATCTGTGTGCATGTGTTTTATTATTTTCCTTGTGTTTAGTAACTGATAAACTTGCTCTTTATTTAATTAATGAAAACCTAGTTAAACTGGCTCCTTTTAAACATAAATACATTGGGACTGGGAAAAGGTCTCTGCAAGGAAAGGGATCCTTTTTGAAATAATTTTGTTGCGACCAGCCATAGGGGTTGAATAAAGAAAGGGAGGCAGATTGTCCCTCCTCACCCATGATCATTTGAGGGTATCACATCTGGAATTTAAGAAATTGGAGCTTGTGCTGAGATACTTCCCACATCGGGAATGGAGGGTAGTAAATTTGGGAACCTTGCCCAGAGATCGGTTTTAAAGTTACAAGTTTATTTATTAGTCACAAGTAAGGCTTACATTAACACTGCAATGAAGTTACTATGAAATTCCCCTAGCCGCCACACTCCGACGCCTGTTTGGGTCGATGCGCCTAACCAGCACGTCTTTCAGACTGTGGAAGGAAACCGGAGCACCTGGAGGAAACCCATACAGACACGGGGAGAACGTACAAATTCCACACAGACAGTGACCCAAGCCATGAATCGAATCCGGATCCCTGGCGCTGTGAGGCAGCAGTGCTAACCACTGTGCCACCATGCCGCCCTGCTAACTATTATGCTCGGTTAAAGTCCAACAGGTTTATTTGGTAGCTTTACTTTAACCTGGTGTTGTTAAACTTCTTACTGTGTTTACCCCAGTCCAACGCCGGCATCTCCACATCATAACCACTATGCTGCCATGCCAGTTGTAAGAATGTGAAGGTATTAGAGAGAGTGCAAATAAGATTCAGAAGAATGGTTCAAGAGATGAGGTCCTTCAGTTACACGACAGATTGGAGAAGCTGAGGCTGTTCTCCTTGGAGAAGAGTAAGAGGAGATTTCATCGAGGTGTTCAAAATTATGAGGGCTCTGGACTGTGGACCGGGTGAAACTGTTCCCATTGGCAGAAGGATCAAGAACGAGAGGACACTGGTTTAAGGAAAAACATTTTGAAGCAGCAAGTGGTTAGGATCTGGAACACACGGCCCAAGAGTGTGGTGGGGGCAAGTTCAATCGAGCCAAACGAAAGAAATTTGGATAATTACCGGCCAGTAATCTAGCTAACATCTGGAAAAGTTTCAAGAGAATTTGGGACAATTATGAGATTGCATCAAACCTCATGAAGCAGAAAAGGATGCCAGAACTGCTTTACGAATAACCATTATGGGCAAGATGCACTGAAATAATTGGTGCTCTTCACTTTCAGAGAGATGAAGACAACTTTGATCCACAGGTCGTTCTTAATAAGATTGAATGGGTTTTGTGTTGAAAGAAATGTTAACAAATTTTGGAATGTTCCAGAAATACACGGCGTCAAAACGAAAACCATCCTGTCTGGGATCGGGAATGTATACTGTAGTATAATCTGGCCCAATCATTATAAAGAAATGTCAATGCATTTGTAATGTTGTTGAAAGGAAACATTAATATTTGGGAGAGATGGAAAGGGATTGACTAATTGGGGTTGTGTACACACTATTTTTTGAGCTTTTCTTTTGAAGGATTGATATCATTGGCCTCCATGTTCAGATTGCTCATCAGCCCCATGATATGATCACAGAATTTCTGTCTTTATCACATAACCCTCCTCATCTTTGGAAGGTGGCAGAATAACACCAAATTGGACAAAAATCAAACTACTGCGGCTGCTGGAATTGGAAATTCTCAGCAGGTCAGGCAGCATCTGTGGAGAGAGAAGCAGAGTTAACGTTTCAGGTCGACAACCTTCCTTTTTTTTTGGAATGGTCATTAACTCTGTTTCTCTCTCTAAAAATGCTGCCTGACCTGCTGAGTATTTCCGACAGTTTCTGTTTTTAGTTATAAGGCCAACCTAAGGAGACCTGGAGGACTTTCAAGGGTGGGACATCACCTGGGCTGGAGCACAAGAGATTGCGATGGGACGGGGCTAGTGGCTGAGTCTTGCTCTCCATCGTCCCACACAGGACCAGAGGAACAAAGTCAAAATAAAATTTTAGATTTTGACTTAAACTTTTGCTGACAAAAAATATACTAAATGGTAAAAGGACAGCAGTCACACAACGGAATATTTTTACAGTCACTGTGTTCAGGTTAGCCAATTTATCAAGTTAAATGACCTTGTTATAAACATGGAAATTAATTGGCTTCCAAGGATTCGTTTTAATGGGGATATAATGTGCAGCAAAATATATTCTTCTTTAATCGCGATTATTTTGTAGAGTTTTCTGTTGTGTTTGGAAGGGTTTTCAACAGAAACTTTTTTTTTACAGCTTATATCTCCCACTGCCCGTATCAAAAGCAAATCCGAAATCTGATGAGATACAAACATAAAGATACATGAGCTTCCCTTACTTTCCATCCAATTTTTGTTTTCTGTTCTGAAAATATAGAGCTCTTGTCGGGCTATGTTTCAATGATGCTGGGATGCGGTTCTGTGAGCTTTGTGTTGAGACTACCAGAAAAATATCTAAATGAGCTGACTTTGCATTATTGGATGAGGCCAGCATATTTTTGCACAGGCATGGCCTGTGTTAGTGGGACATTCAACCATGTAAGAAGTCTAACAACACCAGGTTAAAGTCCAACAGGTTTATTAAGTTTGCTACCAAATAAACCTGTTGGACTTTAACCTGGTGTTGTTAGACTTCTTACTGTGTTTACCCCAGCACAACGCCGGCATCTCCACATCATGACATTCAACCATGGCAGAATCACAGCCAACCTGATGTTCATATATGTACTTTCTAATAAAGAGGAGTAAGAACCTGGCTGTCCTCCTTAAGATGTGGAGGTGCCGGCGTTGGACTGGGGTAAACACAGTAAGAAGTCTCACAACACCAGGTTAAAGTCCAACAGGTTTATTTGGTAGCAAATACCATAAGCTTTCGGAGCACTGCTCCTTCGTCAGATGGAGTGGAAATGTGCTCTCAAACAGTGCAAACAGACACAAAATCAAGTTGCAGAATACTGATTAGAATGCGAATCCTACAACCAGCCAGGTCTTAAAGGTACAGACAATGTGGGTGGAGGGAACATTAAACACAGGTTAAAGAGATGTGTATTGTCTCCAGACAGAACAGCTGGTGAGATTCTGCAAGCCCAGGAGGCAAGCTGTGGGGGTTACTGATAATGTGACATAAATCCAACATCCCGGTTTAGGCCGTCCTCATGTGTGTGGAACTTGGCTATCAGTTTCTGCTCAGCGACTCTGCGCTGTCGTGTGTCGTGAAGGCCGCCTTGGAGAACGCTTACCTGAAGATCCAAGGCTGAATGCCCGTGACTGCTGAAGTGCTCCCCCACAGGAAGAGAACAGTCTTGCCTGGTGATAGTCGAGCGGTGTTCATTCATCCGTTGTCGTAGCGTCTGCATGGTTTCCCCAATGTACCATGCCTCGGGACATCCTCCGAAAGCTTATGGTATTTGCTACCAAATAAACCTGTTGAACTTTAACCTGGTGTTGTGAGACTTCTTACTGTGTCCTCCTTAACCCAGAGGCCCTGACAGCAATAGTAATGTCCCAAATGATGGCTTTGTGAGATCAACTAACTCAGCACGCACTGGGGGTTTTGAACTTGGGGATTTCTGAACTGTATGCATCAGAGCCACACTACCCAGTGCACTCACCAACAGAACTACCAGGGGTGCTAACACTAATTGTTAATATTTGTGACAACCATGTCTCTAGCTCAAATTCAAGAAAAGTAATCCCGGCTATCTATATAGGTCAGTGAAACAAATGTATCATATTAACTTTAACTGTGGTCCTGCACTTTTGCAGTCTGTTTTGCTCGCATTGCAGACTGCGTGACTGTCAGTAATGATGAACGGGACACGCTGGCTGTTTCCACAATCTCAATATCTTTGCAGGTGATACAGGCAATGAGCTTTTCCTGGGAGGCGCTGGAGGCAAAAAAGAACTCGTAAGAAATACCACCAAGGACAGCACCAAGGGTAGGGCCAATCCAGTACACCTGCAAGAACAATGAATAGAAAGTTCCAATCAACATTATCAGCACTCATTGTTTTATGTGGTGGCATAAGTATGCCACTTAACCTTTTTTATACCCATTCATGGGATGTGGGCAGCCCTGGCAGAACCCAAACTGAATGTCAGTGAGCAGGTTATTGCTGAGTAAATGCGGCTGGATAACACTGTCAATGACCCCTTCCATCACTTTGCTGATGATTAAAAGTAGACTAATGAGGTGGCAATTGACTAGATTCATAAAATTCCTACAGTGCAGAAGGAGACCATTTGGCCCATCGAGCCTGCACCGACAACAATCCCACCCAAGCCTTATCCCTGTAACCCCACATATTTATCCTGCTAATCCCCTGACACTAAGGGGCAATTTAGCATGGCCAATCAACCTAACCTGCACACCTTTGGAATGTGGAAGAAAACCGGAGTACCTGGAGGAAACCCACACAGACACGGGGAGAACGTACAAACTTCATACAGACAGTGACCCAAGCCGGGAATTGAACCAGGGGTCCCTGGCACTGTGAAGCAACAGTGCTAACCACTGTGCCACCATGCCGCCCCATTGGATTTGTCTAACTTGATAAGACATACCTGGACAATTTTCCACATTCCCAGGTAGATGGCAGTGTTGTAGCTGTACTGGAACAGCTTGGCTAGGGATGTGGCAAGTTCTGGAGCATAAGCCTTCAGTACTGTTGCCGGAATATTATGAGGGTCCATAGCCTTTGCAGTATCCAGTACATTCAGCCATTCCTTGGTATCATATGGAGCGAATTGAATTGACTGAAGACTGACATCTGTGATGCTGGGGATCTCCGGAGGAGGCTGAGATGGATCATCCAATTGGCACTTCTGGCTGAAGATTGTTGCGAATGCTTCAGCCTTATCTTTTGCACTGATGTACTGGGCTCCCCCATCACTGAGGATGGGGATATTTGTGGAGTTGTTTAATTGTCCACCACCATTCACGACCGGATGTGGAAGGATTGCAGAATTTAGATCTGATTCATTGGTTGTGAAATCGGTTAGCTTAACTTAACCTCATAGCTTTGATGACTTTAATTAGATCATAGAATCCTACAGTGCAGGAGGCCATCCGGCCCATCGAGTCTGCACCGACCACAATCCCACCCAGGCCCTATCCCGATAACCCCATGCATTTACCCTAGCTAGTCCCCCTGAAACTAAGGGGCAATTTTAGCATGGTCAATCCACCTAACCCGCACATCTTTGGAGTGTGGGAAGAAACCGGAGCACCCGGAGGAAACCCACGCAGTCACGGGGAGAACGTGCAAACACAGACAGTGACCCAAGGCTGGAATTGAACCTGGGTCCCTGGCGCTGTGAGGCAGCAGTGCTAACCACTGTGCCACCGTGCCATCCTCGAATTGAGGGACAGCTGACAATGAATAACTGAGTTCTTGGCTAGTGGCTGTCACTTGAATCCACCTGCTACTGTTTGGATGAATAGTGTTCATTTTCAGCTAAACCACTGGAATAAGACATTTCATTAGTAATTATGTACACCTGGCACCCGAAGTGTCTGCTTCAGTATGTCTCTGCGATGTGCATCTCTGCTCTGAGTGATTAAAGTTACTTCTCTGTCACTTTTTGAACTCAATTTAAATCAGGCTTAAAACTGCATTTTGTTGAGCAACATTCCATCATTATCAGCTCGCATTCAGGGACTGGCAGGCGGCGAAGACTAGGGATTGAAACATCAAGGATCTTTTTTCGGCCATCAGCACAGAACATGCACATCATGGAATTGATTTGTGTTGCATTTAGGTTTCCAGGTGGTCCAAATTGTTCTGATAGAAAATGTACGCGAACTTCAGAGAAGCCCAGATTGCTGTGCAAATTAAGAGTATTTACCTGATTGATTGATTTGATTTTTTTGCACCAGGATTGTTTTTGTGCGCTTGGTTCACCATTCGAAAGTGGACAACAAAGGACCATGCTTGGCCTTTGGAAAACTGAGTATTTAAAAAGTGTGTTGATCTCTGGAATTTTGATCAGATTTTGATCTCTGGAATTTTGTTTGCTGTACTCTGTACCATTGCATTTTCATTTGCTCAATTTTCTAATCCTTGATTTTTGCATTTTACGTGCTGCATTTTCAGTTTCTACATTTTGCTTTTCTGCACATTTGCTTTGCTGCATTTCTGCTTTGCTGCATTGCTGTGCTTTTTGCTTTGCTGCATTTCTGCACGTTTGCTTTGCTGCATTTCTGCACGTTTGCTTTGCTGCATTTCTGTGCTTTTGCTTTGCTGCATTTTTGCCTCTTTTTTCACTTTTGCTTTCCTGCTCTTTTGCTATTTCTGGATTTTTAATTGTTGCACTTCACTATTCTTGCTTCAGGATTTTTGCTTGTGTGTGGGAAATCCTATTCCCCAGTTTCCCTTAGAAGATGATGGTGGAACCTCTTGTATTTGATACAAATTGATCAGTCACGCGAGGGCAGTTTCAGAGTCAACCATGTTGATGTGGAACTGGAGTCACATTTAGGCCAGAATAGCTGAGGATGGCAGCTTTCCTTATCTGAAGGACATTTGCGAACCAGTTGGATTTTTAGGGCAATCCAACAGCTTCATGGTCACCTTTACTGATAACAGCCTTTTATTTCCAGTTTTTCTAAACTGAGTTCAAATTCTCAAAAAGCCCTTGTGGGATCTGAGCTCACGCTCTCCAGATTATTAGCCCAGACCTCTAGGTTACTAGTCCAGTAACATAGCCACGACAGTGAAATATCCATTAACTAGTTCATTGAAGTGTATAACTCACAATGCACAATTTCCACTTGGACATCATGGGATACAGCAAATCTATCCTACTGTGTCTTAGAACTTCCTCTACCTCAGAAACTGTGCAGCCATACTGAATTAAATGTTTGAAATCTACCTTTCTGTGCCAAACACATCTCAGAAATAAAGATAAAGGAATAGTTTTTATTGGAACATTTGAGGATGCAGCCATTATTGTGCTTATCGCACAGAATTCCTTTAACCACACAAGTGGAGCTTTTATTTTTCCATTCCAATTGGAAAATGTTATTGCTAGCTTGTATTAAAACATTTGCAATGGCCACAGGGTTTCAGTGAAGACATTTACAAATGAAAATGCATCTGTATATGAATATGAAATGGGCATTGAAAACCTTTGTTTTACCCAGTGATGTTCCCAGAATCCGGTGATTATTGCTGGTCCAAGAGATCTTGCGGGATTTAGGCTGCCTCCTGAGAACTTACCCTGCAGGAAATAAGCACAGAAGTCAGTGAACCCCCGCTGATTCTCATGGAGCTAAAGGGACCGAAAACTTGTGTTCCCGTTGCGGCACTTTGCCTGGTCCCAGTGCATGTCACAAATTCAGATACATGTCTGTTCATAACAGACAGTCTTGGGGACAACCTGCCTGGAGTCCCTGATACACATTGTCGCTCTCCATAGTAGGACCGTGAATTAATAAAATTAGAATCATAGAATCCTACAGAAGGGGACCATTTGGCCCATCGAGTCTGCATTGAACACAATCCCACCCAGACCCTATCCCCACAACACCATACATCTACCTTAGCTAATCCCCCTGACACTGAGGGGCAATTTAGCATGGCCAATTCACCTAACCCAGACATCTTGGACTGTGGAAGGAATCCGGAGCACCCGGAGGAAACCCACGCAGACGCAGGGAGAACGTGCAAACTCCACACAGACAGTGACCCAAGCCGGGAATTGAACCTGGCGCTGTGAGGCAGCACTGCTAACCACTGTGCTACCGTGCCGCCCCATTCAATTTTATATATTTTAGCGATTGTACAGGAAACACAGACAAATCCCAGAATTGTTCCCATACTCAAAGAGCAAACATATGTTTAATCACCTTGGAACTCTAAGGGGGTGATTCTTCCATCCCACTGCGCTAATTTTTTAGTAAGAGTTCTAACACCAGGCTAAAGTCCAACAGGTTTATTTGGTAGCAAATGCCATTAGCTTTTGGAGCGCTGCTCCTTCGTCAGATGGAGCCATCTGACGAAGGAGCAGCGCTCCAAAAGCTAATGGCATTTGCTACCAAATAAAGCTGTTGGACTTTAACCTGGTGTTGTTAAAACTCTTACTGCGTTTACCCCAGTCCAACGCCGGCATCTCCACATCATGACTAATTTTTTAGTGCAGCGGGCTTGGAGAATCGCTCGAGGGGGTGTGATTCGCGGGGTTCCCGCAAGAGTTCGGGCCTTGCTAGCGTCTCCCAGCGCCGGATTTCTGGCGCTGTCTGCTCCGCGGGCTGTGGGGTGGTTGCAGGGGGCAGCACTGCAGGGGTCCCGGGCTGGCCATGATTGAGCTGGCCAGCAAACGGGAGGCTGACAGTTCGGGGCCACTGCGCATGCGCAAAGTCCTGCTGGTTTCAGCCTCCCAGGAATAGGCCCCACTGCTGAAATCTAGTGATATTCATGCTGTGGCCTCTGCAGTGTTGGAAATTCTAGTCTGAACTCCCACTGAAAAAAACAGCGTGAATTACTCCAGTTTTCCCGCGAATTCAACACTTAGAATATTTTTGGGAGAATTCCGCCCTCAATATTTAAAAGGAACTACTTTGTTTTAAGCCTTAAAACTGTTGGTTAATTGAAAATATGTTTGTTAGAGTTCCGCAGCTTTCGAAGGACAGCTTCTACCATACCACGGAAATATTTTTCATTTCCTATAACCCATTCTTGTGGCATCCCAACGTACAATTGCCAGCTTGGAGACTTGTGTTGTGGGCTCATGTGTACTGAGACCAGATTGAGTTGCCCCAATCTGATTTCATGTGTCCCTTGCTGCTGAGATAGTGTAACTGCACAGTGCACGGACCATATAGTGCCCTTTAAGGTTGAATTAGGGGTCAAGCTATATCTTCAATCTGCTTGATCTTGAGCTGTCCTATGGTTTTAACGGATATTTACAGCTTAGGTGTTGAACTTAATGGGAGTCGGCTTCTAAAAGCACAAAATAATGGGGCCTACTTATTACTATTGAATCGAAAATTGGTCCATTGTGTAGTAAGGACAAATTTCCCTCTGTCATTCATTATAGAGGAAATTTTTATGTGTCATGCACAGTAACTTTGTAACTCTGAGAAAGACTCTTTTTTAAAAACGTAGCAGACATTTGTTCTTCTTACCGATGCCAGGATTCCTGCTGTCAGACTGAACGCTATTGCCAGACTACCAGATTCTCCCACTTCCCTACGCCGATGATCATCCATGGCAAATATCGTGAACACCAGCTGGAATGTGGCAAAAATCTCCATTGCAAGAGCTTGGCCAGCATTTCCATCTTTGTTGATCTGCTCAGAAACACATGAAATTGGATCAGATTGAGACTCCCAGGATACATAAAGGAAACTATGCCTGCATAATGATTGATACTGTGTATTTAAATGCTTTACACAGATTTTGTGTATTACACAATCCCAATCAAAGGCATAATGTTCCTGAAAGCGCAAGTGTCTATAGATAAAGTCATGAAAAGTGAATTTTCATTTTTGGTTTTACAAGTATAACACAGAGTACAAGAGTAACGATACATTTGCACAATGCAGTGGTTCGACCATAATTGAGAAGACTGTGTGAGGTTTTGTGTGCCCCAAAGTAGAAAGGGCATTAAAGTAAGGGGCGGCATGGTGGCACAGTTGTTAGCACTACTGCCTCACAGCGCCACGGACACGGGTTCAATTCCTGGCTTGGGTCACTGTCTGTGCAGAGTCTTGACTTTTTTTTAAACTATGAAGGGTTTTGATACAGCGAATAGGAAAAAATGGTTTCCTGTGTTGGGGGAATCAGTTTAAGGGACCTTTAATTTAAAATTGTCACAAGACAGTGAGGAGAGAGGTTGGAGGAATGTTTTTATGTTATTGGGCCATTAAATGCTTTGGTTCTTGGAATATTGAGGCAGAGGCCATTGGATCTTTTAAATGTAAGGTCAATCACCTTTGAATCAGAAGATTACACGGGGCATTGGGGAGAAAGTGGGCAAGGGGATTATTGTTTGGTTCGAGTTTCAGGCATGATGAATTACGGCTTTCTGTGTTGCATACTTCCGTGATTGAAAACAAATGTGGGGGGCAGATGGTGGCAGTGTCACTGGACTAGTACTCCAGAGGCACACGCTAATGCTCTGGGGGCATGGTTCAAATCCTGCCATGGTAGATTAATAAAATCTGGAATTGAAAGTGAGTCTTAGTAATTCCAATTCTCTCCCTGCACCTAGTGGTTGCACTAAGACAGACTTTCATTTGTTTCCATAGCTGGCAATTCCTAGAACAGGTCTCGAGCCTGTTGCCAGGGGCTTATAGCTTGAGGGGCGCCACTCTAAATCAAGTGTGGCTGACCAGGAGTCTCTCCTGCTCTTACAGCCAGCCATTGGCATGTTGGAAGGATTTACAGGTTGACACACAACCTGTTTGACCAGGTTATGAATGCATCTTCCTTGGCCATCAAGTCCTGGGGTGAGACTCAAACTCGGAGCTTCTGGTTCAGAGGCAGGAACGCTACCCACTGCGCCACAACACCTCTTACAGCCTTAATTCTGATGACCGTGAAACTATCGTTGGCTTTGACAAAGGGTCATCTGGACTCGAAACGTCAGCCCTTTTCTCTCCTTACAGATGCTGCCAGACCTGCTGAGATTTTCCAGCATTTTCTCTTTTGGTGAAACTATCATTGGTTGTTGGAAAAACCCATTTGGTTCACTAATGTCCTTCAGAATAGGAAATCTGCCGTCCTTACCCGGTCTGGCCTACATGTGACTCCAGAGCCACAGCAATGTGGTTGACTTCTCTCTGAAATGGCCGAGCAAACTACTCAGTTCAAGGGCAATTAAGGACGGGCAAAAAATGCTGACCTTGCCAGCGATGCCCACATCCAATGAAAGAATAAAGAAAAAGAAAGAAGCCCCAGCACAGATCTTTGGGGCATTTCACTACTCATGTCCCAATAAACTGAAACACAGTAATTTATCCCAACTCTTTGCTTTCTTGCCGTGACATTTATTAATTCATTACGCCAAGCGTTTAATTTTTGCCTTAATTGCCTGGGTAGTAATCTGGTGGGGCAGATTCTGCTCTTTACTAAGCCCACATTGCTTATGTGGCACCTTATTTAAAAAGATTTAATTGAAGTCTGGGGCTGAGTAGGAAAAATATTTGGAGGAAGTTTCATGGAAGGAAATCAGGGACCCAAGAACTTAACTTACTGCAGTTTACAAGGGCACAGGAGTTACAGTGGTTATAGGTATTTAACTATTTATATATGGCTATAAAACTATTTATGGCTTTCCGAAAATACACACACACAAATATATATATGTGTAGATTAATACTATAAAATATATATCAATTATGGGTGCTCTCACTAATTTATCTCCACATCCCACTTCATCCATTGCTCTTTTCCATGCTTAATCAGCTGTAACTATGCAGTTAACAATTAACAACTAACTGCCAGTCTCTCAGTTCCAAGTTCACCAAGTTCACTGGTTTCTATGAATTAACAACTAAAAGGCAATCAACATTTAAACTGAACTGTTCAAAACCAAACTCCTGCGTTGAGTCAATCTCACTTTCTGCTCCTCACATGGGTGAATTCGTGTTAAATACTGCTTTTAAATTGTTTGGCGTCACCGAGGACTGGTTTTGATGGTAGATTTTGTTCGTTCTAATTGAAGATAGAAGGCATATTTCCCAGGGGGTTTTTCTGGATTGCATTGCTGCTCCTTATTGCTGCTTAAATGCGCGTCATGAACATTAACAAGGGTAACAAATCAGAGCGATTGGCACTGCCATTTTTTTATTTGGAGAGTGTTATAAATTATAGCGTAAGGGAGTAGATGAGAGGTAGTGCTATTGGAAACTTGAATCTAAAAGAAGCATAAGGAAAAGAGGAAGGGGAATGAGTAGAGAAAAACACAGCAGGAAAAGATTTAATTGAAGTCTGGGGCTGAGTAGGAAAAATATTTGGAGGAAGTTTCATGGAAGGAAATCAGGGACCCAAGAACTTAACTTACTGCAGTTTACAAGGGCACAGGAGTTACAGTGGTTATAGGTATTTAACTATTTATATATGGCTATAAAACTATTTAACCTAGAGATTGCAAGTTCAAATCCCAATGTGGTAAATTGTCAATTGAATAAATCTAGTAATTCATGGGAAAATGACGATGAAAGCTGTCAGATAGCTGCAGCAATCCTCGTGGTTCACAAGTGTCTTTCAGGAAAGGAACCTATGTGGCTTGCGTGTGACTGTAGCTATCAGGACATGATTTACTCCTAATACCTATTGAATTGGTCTGGCAAGCTCTCTATCTTCCCAGGATGAATAGAAATAGGCACAAAATGCAGCCACCTCTCAAAAAACAAAGTTTTGTTTGCGACACCCCTGGCGAATTGATTTTTTTTGTGTGTTTTATTGTTTGGTTTCCACTCTCCATTTTGGAGAAATGGGTGTGTATTGGAAATCAACAGCTAAAACATTAGAACAAATGCAGTAACAGAAGTGGACTTACCATGTTGACTAAATGCCTTGATGTTGACTTGATTGGCAACGACATGTAGATTATCCCTGACCCAATCACAGCTCCAAGACACTGAGCCAGAATGTAGGACACAAACTGGAGGAAATCCAATTTCCTGGTGCACAAGAAGGCAAGGGTGACAGCTGGGTTTACCTGGGCACCGCTAATCTCTCCAAAGCAGTGGATCAGACTGACAGCAGAAAACCCGGCAGCCACAGCCACCTGCATCAGCACTGGAACTCCATCTTCCTGTCCAGGGGCAGAGGCACCCAGAATAACTGCGACCAAGACCAGGGAACCAACCAGCTCCGCTAAGACTGAACGCCAGAACCTGCGACTCCTCAACTCCTAAGACAAAGAAAGACAGAGCCACTGTGGAAATTCATTTCCCTTTCAGATTTCATTTCCCTGGGTCGGTTAGCTCAGTTGGCTGGACGGCTGGTTTGTGATGCAGAGCAACGCCAACAGCGTGGGTTCAATTCCTGTACCAGCTGAGGTTATTCATGAAGTCTTGCCTCCTCAACCTTGCCCCTTGCCTGAGGTGTGGTGATCCTCAGGTTAAATCACCACCAGTCAGCTCTCCCCCTCAAAGGGGAGAGCAGCCTATGGTCATCTGGGACTATAGCGACTTCACCTTGCAAACTTTATATTGAATGATATAGAACGGTACAGCATAGAAACAGGGCATCTGGCCTGTGTTTGAGGTCCACCCAAGCTTCCTCCCACCCTTTCTCATCTGCATAATCTGGATTAAATCCATCCAAGTGTTTACCAAACCTTCCCTTCAAGATGAACAGATCTTCATTTAGCCACAAGGATGCAATGACCTTCTTTGTGCACTTTCCCACAACCAATTTCAACACTTCCACTGCTATTGCTATCATTACTTAGATAATCTTGTCCTCTTCCCCTGCCCCATCAAAACCAAAAACCCAGTTATTAGCAAAGCTTTCACACTCCCTTCCTTACAAGAATGATTTTGACTTGACTCCTGAATGAGAACTCTGGCCTTCCTCACAAAAAATATTTGCTAAATCTCAAGAGAAGCCTGCAGGCTTTTTCCCACAAGAACTCAACCTAGGCCCGAGGTCCCCACATAAATGTTCCATCGATACCAGTTGATGTCTTCTGGGCCCGAGTGGACAAATCTTGGATTTCTATGCATGGAAAGCCCTAAGACTGATGTTAACCCCAAGCTTCTTGTCATAACCTTTCTGTCCGAACATGCATGTTTTTGACCAGTAAATTATTAATGTTATCCTGCAAAATAAGTGAGATCTGGGGATAGTTGGCATTTCAGTTAAAATGGCTTAAAGGCAGCACACACAAGCTTACAGAGCAACATTTCAATTCTGCTCTTGTACAATTCAACATTTTGTTTTGGTTTTCTATTCATTCCCGGTGCTTAAGCAGTTCACGTCAACCAGTGGTGTTCTGTTTACTATCTTTTTTTTCCCCTCATAGATCATAGAATCCCTACAGTGCAGAAGGAGGCCATTTGGCCCATCGAGTCTACACCGACAACAATCCCACCCAGCCCCTATAACCCACATATTTACCCCGCTAATCCCTCTAACCTGCACATCCCAGAACACTAAGGGGCAATTTAGCATGGCCAATCAACCTAACCCGCACATTTTTGGATTGTGGGAGGAAACCGGAGCACCCGGAGGAAACCCACGCAGTCACGGGGAGAACGTGCAAACTCCACACAGACAGTGACCCAAGCCGGGAATCAAACCCAGGTCCCTGGAGCTGTGAAGCAGCAGTGCTAACCACTGTGCTACCGTGCCGCCCCACCTCTCTGTCACTCTCTGCCTTTCCCTCTCCTTGCTAAAGAGTTTATACCAGCAGCAAGATGACTTGCTCACCATGCCAGGGGACACCTGCAGTTATAGTATCCTTGAGTTACATCACTGGGATAAATCAGAAAGATTGTACAGTATAAATTCTCCACCTGTCAGAAAGAAAACCAGTCAAACTATAAAACAGGCAGCTGACGCACTATCCCCAAAATGAATTGATATCCCTGGGTTTCTACTTTGTTCTCTCTATCGCTCTCTTGTTCTGTCTATCTTTCTCGTCACATTTTGCAAATTTGATTTTCTCTCGCCATTTTCTATTTCTCTCTCTACTTCATTTCTTCCTATCTCCATGACATGAAAGGTAATGCTCTTACACGTAGCACAGGGACATTTTACAGAAGACATCCATAAATTGATTAGACAGGTTTTATATCTGCTTTCAGCACTTCACAGGGAAATAGCAGATTATTATCAATACTGACCTTCAAGCTTTCATGGTACCCATATTGAGGGTTACGTAACTTACAACATACACCAAATACTACTCTGGCTCAATTCCTGTCCGTTAGCCACGAACATAAACAGTGAAAAGTAAACCTCCCAGGCTATCCTACAGGAGCTACATCCCATCTGTACAATCACAGAAACTTTACAGATGTGCATCATTTATGCCACTTCTGCATCCATCTGAGAACTTAAGAAATGAACCAGCCTCTTCATCATTAAATTAGCTAATGTAGCAACTAAATATCAGCTCTGCTAATCTTGACATGTTAATTAATTTATCTACAGGAGAAAACATTGAATATACAAAGAAAATTGATTGGGTTTTACTCAGTTGGTACCGTACACAGAATGAGGTATACATTATATTAACCTTGTAAAAAGACTAATTTAAACGAACTGATTAATGAATTGTTAACCATTAAATTTATGTGCAACCTATTCATTTACACATCTATCACTTCTGTTAATCCTTTTGTGTTTTTTTCTGCCTCTGAGTTGCTTCTTTATATCCACTTATTTAGTAGCCTGGTGTTTATCCTCTTTATCAGATTTACTGTAAGTTTCAGCATCCATCCGTTGTCTTTTTGTTTATCAGTCTCCCGATGCTATATATCCTGTTACTTCTCTCTCCTCTGTATCCATCTGCCTGCATTTATTCATCATTTTAGCCTTTCAAGCTAAAATATCGAATTTTAGTTGTCTTTTTTGGCTCACCTATTCATGTCTCTCCACGACCCTCTGTTGGTCTATTTTTTCCCCATTTTTATAAATCTACCACACCAAAACAAATCTCTGGGAAGTTCAAAAATGCATGCTTAAAAGCCGTAATCTGCAGAAAAACGATGAGCACTTCAAACCACTTGTTAAAGTAAGCTTGAACAAGATCATTTAGTATCCTATGATGAACGAATTATAAGCGAACACTAATTGCCATCAAGATATTAATATCCCCTGATTTGGTGGGGAAAATTGAATCCCTTTCCTTACCTCTCGGAGGGACATGCTGAGAGCCAAGCTTCTGGTAACTGATCTCACTCCAGAATATTTTTTCTGGGCTGTGTCTTTCAACAAAACCACAAGGGATCCTCAAAGAGCTCAAGAGTAGGAGAGACAAACTGCAGACCTATCGCTCCCAATGAAACAAATTAATCCATTTCAATTCCCAACCAGCTCCCTCCTTCTCGTGGCAATCTTCCGTGTTGTGAGTCGATAGCTTGTGCCGTGTTGGTCAATTCTGTTAAGTCTCGCCTGGTGTGACTCAGGGACCTCACTCTGACATGGCACAATCTCTGCCACATTTGCTGCAGAGGAAAACAGCGGGTTGAGAAGGTGCAAATTCGCTGGCCTCCATGTTCTCTGCACCCTCTTCGCTGCCAGCTGAGCTTTCCATTTCGGTTCCCCTCTCCCAATGTCCTTCCAAGCAGAGATGCATCTGAGACAGTAAAGCTGGAAACTGTTCAGCCTTGTCTCTTGCCCAGCACATGTTGTGAGAAGTCTTGTGGCACAGTGGGTAGTATCCCTGCCTCTGGGCCCGAAGCCCCGACTTCAAGTCCCACTTCAGGACCTGACGGCCACATAAAGTGCATTCATAACGTGACCAAACAGGTTGAATACTAGCCTGTAAATCCTTCCAATGGCAGGCTGTAAGAGTGGGAGAGTTTGCTGGTGAACCATATTGCAGAAGGACACTGCAGTACTTTGCCAAGCACAATCATGGAGCAATCCAATAAATGGAAGTTCATGCTTGCCAACACTCTCTTAAGGGCATGATATCTGGAGGAGGAAAAGCAAATGTTCTCCCGGTCCCACTATTGTATAGAATGCACTGAGGACATAGGCTGGTAGACTTTCGGTCAGGTTGCTGTCGTTCCATAATCTCTTACTCAGCTTGGCCATAACAGCTGCTGCTTTTGCAATGTGTGTGTTGACTACAGTATCAAGTGACAGATTGCTGGTGATAGTGAAGCCTAGACCATCAAGTCCCGGTAACATCCTAGTAAATCTCT
Organism: Mustelus asterias; assembly: GCF_964213995.1. NCBI lineage: Eukaryota > Metazoa > Chordata > Chondrichthyes > Carcharhiniformes > Triakidae > Mustelus > Mustelus asterias. The sequence continues at coordinate 13,876,491 of NC_135834.1, read as the reverse complement.
TCTGCACTCTTTCTAGTTTAATAATATCCTTTCTATAATAGGGTGACCAGAACTGTACACAGTATTCCAAGTATGGCCTTACCAATGTCTTGTACAACTTCAACAAGATGTCCCAATTCCTGTATTCAATGTTCTGACCGATGAAACCAAGCATGCCGAATGCCTTCTTCACCACTCTGTCCACCTGTGACTCCACTTTCAAGGAGCTATGAATCTGTATCCCTAGATCTCTTTGTTCTGTAACTCTCCCCAACGCCCTACCATTAACTGAGTAAGTCCTGCCCTGGTTCAATCGACCAAAATGCATCACCTCGCATTTGTCTAAATTAAACTCCATCTGCCATTCGTCAGCCCACTGGCCCAATTGATCAAGATCCCGTTGCAATCCGAGATAACGTCCAGTATGTCACCAATCTTGGTGTCATCTGCAAACTTACTAACCATGCCTCCTATATTCTCATCCAAATCATTAATATAAATGACAAATAACAGTGGACCCAGCACTGATCCCTGAGGCACACCGCTGGTCACAGGCCTCCAGTTTGAAAAACAACCCTCTACAACCACCCTCTGGCTTCTGTCATCAAGCCAATTTTATATCCATTTAGCTACCTCACCCTGGATCCTGTGAGATTTAACCTTATGCAACAACCTACCATACGGTACCTTGTCAAAGGCCTTGCTAAAGTCCATGTAGACAACATCAACTGCACTGCCCTCATCTACCTTCTTCATTACCCTTCAAAAAACTCAATCAAATTTATGAGACATGATTTTCCACTCACAAAGCCATGCTGACTGTCCCTAATCAGTCCTTGCGTCACTAAATGTCTGTAGATCCTGTCTCTCAAAATACCTTCCAACAACTTACCCACTACAGATGTGAGGCTCACCATATCAACCATGCTTGAATGGTGGAGCAGACTCGATGGGGCGAGTGGCCTAATTCTGCTCCTATGTCTTATGGTCTTATGACAGAAAAGGGTTTGTATACTGTTCAGATGATATCTGAATATAGAAACAGCATTTTAAACATTAGTGACTGTTATCCAGGAAGCAGCCAAGTGTGGCTTTCCATGCTGCCTGCAACAACAACTTGTATTTATATAGCATCTTTAATGTGATGAAACAGCCCAAAAATCTCCACAAGAGTTACCTATGGAGATATTAATTTGATTTATTATTGTCACATGTATTGGGATACAGTGAACAGTATTGTTTCTTGCGCGCTTTATAGACAAAGCATACCATTCATAGAGAAGGAAAGGAGAGGGTGCAGAATATAGTGTCCCCCACAGCTTGCCTCCTGGACTTGCGGGCTATCCTGTCTGGAAACAATACACATCTCTTTAACCTGTGCTTAACGCTCCCTCCACCCACATTGTCTGTATCTTTAAGATCTGGTTGGCTGTAGAGATTCGCATTCTAATCAGTATTCTGTAACTTGATTTTGTATCTCTGTGCCCTGTTTGAGAGCACATTTCCACTCCATCTGACGAAGGAGCAGCGCTCCGAAAGCGAATGGTATTTGCTACCAAATAAACCTGTTGGACTTTAACCTGGTGTTGTTAAAACTCTTACTGTGTTTACCCCAGTCCAACGCCGGCATCTCCACATCATGTGGAGGAGCAGCCAGGACTGAGTTGGAGTAGTCAAGTCTAAAGGCAACAAAGGCATGGATGAGGGTTTCAGCAGCTGATGAGCTGAAACAGGGGTGAAGTGGAGCAGTGTTACTGAGGCGGAAATAGTGTCTTAGTGATGATGCGAATATGAGATCGGGACCAAAGGGGCCACCAAGGTTTCGAACAACCGTACACCATACATCCTTTCCTGTATTTGTAGTCTATTCTAAATGATTCTAGATTCGGTGTGAGCTGCCTGTAACCTCCCCGCGACGCACAGTCTCAATTTTACCGTGATTGCAAAATGAGTGTTAATATTCATGAAATTGGCAATACTTAAAAATGGAACTTAACACAGAGATTGCTCATTCCCCGAGCTTCTCAATTTGAGTGATTCATGATTGAGATGGGAACTCTTGAACTGGGAAAATTGTTAAAACGTAGATTTAAAGCTAAATATTGAATTGATGCACTGTTTTCTTTAACCAAAAGCAAGCACAAGTGGCCATCGCCTCCTTTGAAGTGCACAGAAACATGATCAGTGTTTGATCTGCCCTGCGCTGAATCACATGGTTTTAATGAACTACAAGAAAGCCTGCAATGTTAATGGAGCTCAGAAATAAAGGCTTACATTGCAAAGATTAGGCACTGTCTTAGAAACTCCTTTTAATTACAGTGAAATTAATTTGTATATGTCAATAACCTCTGAATATATTAATAAAAGCGCAGGGGCCAGCCTGACTAGAATGCAACATTATTCTGTAGCTAAGTTTGCCTCTGTCCTTCCCTCTTGTGTTGGGTTCTGGTTCAAAACCTCACCCAAGTTGACATCCTTCATGTGTGAGTCGAGTCAGTCAAGGTCAGCAGACTATTTGACCATGTAGTGCATCGCCGCTAAACACAATCTTGTCCCCGCCCAACACCGATGTCTGTGATCTATTTAGTAAGCTGCATTGCAGTGGTAAGGGTTTGGTTCCTGGGCCTTGTTATATTTACCGGGATACTGAGTGGATAAAGACACACTCCGATCTCTAGGAGCTGTGAGATCTGCTTGTGGGGGTGACTGGTGACATTGAACCAAGGGATTCGGAAATGTAACACTTCCATTCATGTGTTAGATGGGTAGTTTGACACTACCTTCCAGCAAAGGCAATGCAATACAAATGATTTTCTAACCTGTTGTTACCAATTTAAATGCGGGATCATTTATGGGGAATGGGGCCTGGGTGGGATTGTGGTCGGTGCAGATTCGATGGGCTGAATGGCCTCCTTCTGCACTGTTGGATTCTATGTTTCTATGATGGTTCACCAATAACAATTCACTTTGAATCTCTTTTCCGCTATAAATTGACAGGCATCATTAAGTTTCCTGATTATTATTGAATAATAATTTGCTATACAAACAACTTTCACATTATGTGACAAACTAATTCTGGATCTGAGTGTGTACCCATCCATTCCTAACCAGAGTGATCGTAAAGTTTAAAGTTTATTTATTAGTGTCACAAGTGGGCTTACATTAACACTGCAATGAAGTTACTGTGAAAATTCCTTCGTCACCACACTCCGCCGCCTGTTCGGGTACACTGAGGGAGAATTTAGCATGGCCAATGCACCTAACCAGCACGTCTTTCGGACTGTGGGAAGGGACCGGAACACCTGGAGGAAACCCATGCAGACATGGGGAGAACGTGCAAACTCCGCACAGGCAGTGACCCAAGCCGGGCATTGAACCCGGGTCCCTGTTGCTGTGAGAAAGCAGTGCTAACCACTGTGACACGCAGTTTGTATGGAGACACACTGGGATATTATCTGAAACTGAATCGTCTCCTCTGTAGACTTTCATTCTCTTTTTAAGTTTCTAATTCTGATATATTTGGAGACAGGACACTGTATTGAGGTGAGCCAGCTGTGTGATAACTACAAAAGGGGATCAAGTTTGTGATTACACTGTCCATGAGGAGAGATACCAGGCACAATGATAGTTTCCGATCAGGGTTGATGGGCAGGGATAAAAGCAGTGGGGACAAAGCTAAAGGAACTGAAGGTCTGTGCAAATTGTTTTCACTCTGTTTGTGGCTTTTTGAAGTACCATTGAATGGCATGTCGTCATGGTAACAAGGTATTTTCATTTCAAAGCACAGAGAAGCTCTTTCCCTCACAAACTGCAGTTGCCCTGGCAACTGTTGTCCACCATTTTTTTAAACTGAGATTCGGAGAAATAGCCACTTAATTTACAAGGGAGGGAAAGCACTGCTTTATGAATAGCAACCCCAAATTGGCAAGCTCAGTTAATAAACGTGGGCATCAAATAAAGACTTGAAGTATTATGATATCAGAGGTGTGCTTAGGTTAAACATTCAGCCAACAAAGGCTCCCTCCATTACTTGGATGTAATAATGAGACAGACTACATATTGCCAGTTGCAGGGAAGGCGAGCTCCCTTATTGCATCCTTCACTGGCTGACAGTTGTACACTTCATTAAAGACTTATGAGCAGTTTTAGACTTCTGTTCTAAATCAACTCAGCCATCGCTTTTTTATGTTTATAATTATCACTCTACTGAAGGCCATTTATCTTCATGAATCCTCATTAGGTGAGCAAGCGTGAGCCACAGCTTGTTATTGGATTAATATGTCCGCCTAACGTACAATAGTTTGAAAATATAAACATACACAAGTTTGTGATATTAATTAGAATTACCATCTTTTGCCAAGTCCAAAAGTGCAGGATAGGAAGGGGGTGGACTGGGATCCTAGCTTAACATCTGAGGTTTGCTTTGTGCTGAAGAAAAGTCATTGAAAACATCACCAGCATTAATTAATACTCACTCCCCTCACATCATGACACACAGAAGGAAGTGGAAACACAAGGTTTCTATAGTAAAGGATAAACAGAAAATGCTGAAAGTACTCAAGGTCAGGCAGCATCTGTGGAGAGAAACGGAGTTTATGGTCGAGATCTTCCGTCCTCGTTGGCAGCTGGGATTTTCCAGGGCTGCTGAAAGCGAATGGAGTATTGGCTGGAACGCCAAATTCTCCGTCGGGTCCTGACACCGACGAGACCGGAGAATCCCACCCCATGTTTCAGAGCTGTTTTCTGTTTCTTTATTTGTCAATTACTACCCTCTTTTGCCTCCCATTGGAGGTCTGGCGAAGGGTCATTGACCTGAAACATGCACGGTTTCTTTTCCCACAGATACCGTCTGACCTGTTGAGTATTTCCACCATTTTCTGTTGATATTTCAAGTTTCCAGCATTCACCATATTCGCCTTTGTTCTATTTTATAGAGCCTTGGATTTTTTTTTAATACACATTGTATAAATTCATGTGGTGGTTAAAAACATCGGATTTTTGGTCATTTCACATTTCTCAATAGCCCATCAAAGACTGAACTGTCCAGTCCCATACTGGATGATGGCATGCCTCTAAGAGAAAGATCTTATGATCTTGTAAATAAATCTTTGATATCTTAAGAGATATATTATTCAATATGTGACATCTCTGCTATTGTTGCTGAAATTGAAGTGAAATTGAAATGGAAAGCAGGGCGACGTGTTGATTGTGGCTTCTTTCAATCCTACTTTTGATTCGTGTTTCTGTGGTTCTCTAAAGCACACAAGGAAACCATGAGAGCATGTTCTCAGTGTGGAGCTCTCTACCTTCATCACGGGCTGTTTTTAAAACTACACTCCACTTTAAAATACAGTCCACAGGAGTCTCGCATTTTGTGCATTGGCTACAGTGATTGCCTCATGAGGGGTAGGCGATGGCCTAGTGGTATTATTGCTAGACTATTAATCCAGAAACTCAGCTAATGTTCTGGGGACCCGGATTCGAATCCGCCACGGCAGATGGTGGAATCCGAATTCAATAAAATAAATCGGGAATTAGGAATCTGCTGATGACCATGAAACCACTGTCGATTGTCAGAAAAACCCATCTGGTTTACTAATGTCCTTTAGGGAAGGAAATCTGCCATCCTTACCTGGTCTGGCCTACATTGTGACTCCAGAGCCACAGCAATGTGGTTGACTCTCAACTGCCCTCGGGCAACTCGGGATGGGCAATAAATGCTGGCCAGCCAGCGATGCCCATGTCCCATGAACGAATAAAAAAAAATGCAGAACCTGAAAAAGGCAGAGTCCAGGATTTATAGAATCACTGAATGGTTCTAGCACTGAAGGAAGTCATTTGGCCAGTCATGTCCATGCTTGCTTTCTATAAGAGCAACTCACTTCATCCCCACTCCCCCACCTTTTCCCCGTAGCCCTGCAAATCTCTCTCCTCAGTTAATGATCCAATTCCCTTCTGACAGCTCTGATTGAATCTGCTTCCACCACACTCAGCATTCCACTTCCTAACCACTCACTGCATAAATCACCTCATGTCACCTTTAGTGCTTTTGGCATTTACCTTAAATTTGGTTCTCGACCTCTGTGCCCATGGGAACAGTTTTTCCTATCGACTCTGATTTTCCTCATAAATCTTCCTCATAATTTGGAACACTTCTATCAAATCTTCCCTCAACCTTCTCGAAGGACAACAGCCCCAACTTTTTCTTTCCTTGTACTTTTTGGTCCCTAATTGGCCCCTTCCTCCTTTTATTGCCCATTTACTTTAATATGGCAACATTTTGCTTCTATTTCATATTAGCTGCCAGTCTCTTCTCATACTCTTGCTTTGTGTCTCTTATTTTTTACTATTCCCTGAAATTGCCATATTCAGCCTTGTATCATCTGTCACATGCAAGAAACTACAAAAGTTCGTGAATGTAGCCCAATCCATCACGCAAATCAGCCTCCCATCCACTGACTCTGTCTACACTTCCCGCTGCCTCGGCAAAGCAGCCAGCATAATTAAGGACCCCACGCACCTCTTTCACCTTCTTCCGTTGGGAAAAAGATACAAAAGTCTGAGGTCATGTACCAACCGACTCAAGAACAGCTTCTTCCCTGCTGCTGTCAGACTTTTGAATGGACCTACCTCGCACTAGGTTAATCTTTCTCTGCACCCTAGCTGTGACTGTAACACTACATTCTGCACCCTCTCCTTTCCTTCTCTATGAACGGTATGCTTTGTCTGTATAGCGCGCAAGAAACAATACTTTTCACTGTATCCCAATACGTGTGACAATAATAAATCAAATCAAAATCAAATCAAATGCACCCCTTTTTCTGCCTAATCTTACTCTCTGTCTCTTTCATCTTCCAGGGAGCTCTGGCTTTGTTTGTTCTACCCTTCTTCCTCGTGAGAATGTACATTGACCATTCCCGAACCAAATTCACTTTGAAGGAAGCCCATTGTTCTGTCACAGATTTCCCCTCCAATCTTTGATTTCAACTTACCTGGGTCAGATCCATTCTGACCCCATTAAAATTGGCTCTCCCCAGTTAATTTTTTTTACTCTGGATTGCTCCTGTCCTCTAACACAGCTAACTTAAATCTTATGGTACCAAGATCACAGTCCTCTAACTTTTCTCCAACTAACGCTTGTCCTATTTGATCCACCTTATTCCCTAGAACCAGATGCAGTAATACCTCCCCCTTTGGTGGAGTGGTAACGTACTGACCTTGACAATTCTCTTGAACGCTTGTTAACCTTAAAACAGAGCTGGAGCTTTACTTTACAATGTGAGAAGGCTATAATTTAAAACTCTCTTTACTGGTGTCCATGCTGCTTCCAGAGCTACATTATGTGCTGACTGTTGTCACGGAGCTGAGATTCTCAGCATCAGCATCTGAAATGCAAGGCCACCATTCTGAACAATGAATGATATCTGTCTATCACTCTCAAATCTGCTGTGCTGGCTGAGCTTTGGGTTCCAGCATGAACACGATCAGCAAAATCCCTGTGTTTTTAACCACCTCTTCATAAACTCGGTGCTTATCCCCCTTTTACAAAGAGAACAAAGAAAAGTTTGAAAAAAAATGCATCAGCTAAATCCAGACACACCACTTTCCTCTGACCCTGTGTGTCATCCTCATTGTTCTGACAGCTCAGAGTTCTGGAATGATTTTTTTTTCTCTCTTTAAGTCCACTGCATTTTATTTTTTTTCCCCAACTAGCTTGCTGACTCAAGAGAAAAACAAACAAACAATTGAGAAGCTGCATGTCCAAACAGTTTCGAACAAAAGAAAGGACTCTGAAAGACTATTTCCTAAATCGTGCCATGTGCCACTTGTCACATTATATTGAAATCAACATTTTGTCCAGTATGCTGACCCCATGTCACTGGAGTGCTCCTCGGTCGCACAGAATTAATGTTACAGTCAGTGTGTTCATAGTCAAGCTCTCAACATTAGGACTACTTCATTTGGACATTAGGACATTTTGCATCAATTCAAAGCTATTTCAACTTTGAACCAACACTGATTGGTCGATGAAATTTCGGCTGATATTTGGATATCAGATTAGTTTACTAGCTTAATTCCCAGACTAGTCCTACACTTAAAGAGTGCAGGCGGCACGGTGGCTAGCACTGCTGCCTCACAGCACCAGGGACCCGGGTTCGATTCCCAGCTTGGGTCACTGTCTGTGTGGAGTTTGCACATTCTCTCTGTTTGCGTGGGTTTCCTCCGGGTGCTCCGATTTCCTCCCACACTCCAAAGACGTGCTGGTTAGGTGCATTTGCCATGCTAAATTCTCCCTCAATGTACCTGAACAGGCGCCGGAGTGTGGCGACTAGGGGATTTTCACAGTAACTTCATTGCAGTGTTAATGTAAGCCTGCTTGTGACTATTAAATAAATAAACTTAAAGAATGGTTGCTAGAGGGTTGATACTATATATTGAGCGAGAGATGAAAACTGGGAGGAAAATTGAACAGATGGCATAGAAAAGTGCAGAGGGGAAGTAATGAAATAGTGGGAGAGAATAGGAAAATTGCATTGTTCTCCAGGGATTCATTTTTAACATCATGCATATTCTCCAGATAATTACTCACTAATGCTGAGTGTCTATCCGAGAACCTGATTTCTACAGAAAGCCTGGCTTCACTTTCTTTACATTTGTTTCATGTATTAATTATTAGATTAACAGCTGTTTCTGTCATGAACCACTTGTCAGAGACAGGAAAAACATTAGCAAGAAACATGTGTTGCAGACATTCGACAATGCTGCTGTACAGCTACTCAATCACCAAGCATTTTCTCAATTTGCATGCAACCTCAACATTTAATTCCAAATTGCTTCCCAAAAGCAAGCTTTTAATGTGGAACTGAAATCAGCCCTCTTGAGCCGTGCCTCAGGAACACAGACCAGGAAAATCTCACGTTCAGTCCCTGGTCTGTGCTGAGATACTGATCTCATCTCATCCGCAATGAAAAAGTGTACAAGTGGTTTCAGTGCCCTATGGAAAATGTCATCTATAATTCCCATTCTTAATCCCTGGTGAACAATCCTGCTGAGAAATCCATCTGTGGACTTGGATCCAGAATTGGAATCAGCTGTGAAAGTGCCACGGTCAAATCATTTGCAACAGGGTCCAGTGCTTGTTAGTAGCCCCTCCCTGAATATGCACTTGTAACAATGGAGAAAAAAAATTTAGGGTTTCTAATTGGAACTATTTCTTCTGAGCCACATGATCTCATTTTGGATTCTCTCCTCACTTCTTTAAATGAGAAAGATAGAGAGAGGACTGTTTTCCACCATTGTTTAACAGAAACTAAAGTGGAGAGTAACATTACATCAGTGGTTCCCAAAGGGTGCGGCGCGCCACACTGGTGCGGCGAGAGAGGATGGCAAGTGTGGCGGGAAGATTCAAGGACAATCAAAGAAACATTGAAACATGGTTTAAACAAGCATTGTTTTATACTTTCTGGATGTCCCATGATTATAAAGTAGTTGTGTTCTATGTTATGAATCAAGCACTGCCAGGAGTTGGGTTTTTTTTTGTTTTTGAATGTATTTAGCATCAATAAAAAATTTGGTGTGGCACGAGAAAATTTTTATTCCGAAAGTGCGGCCCAGTGAAAAAAGTTTGGGAATCACTGCATTATATCATAGCTTGCCATCCAATTTTAATGAGGAACCCTTAATTTTGATAGTTTAATGAATCATCTGGCACAGGACGTCATTTAGCTCAATATGCCCGTAGTCTGTGAAAGAGCTCCAATTAGTCCCTCATTCACATTTTAATTGGTTACTTGGTATCCTGTCAGAACTCCTTTATCCTGTCCTTATCCTCATTCATAGAAGCCTACAGTGCAGAAGGAGGCCATTCAGCCCATTGAATAAGCACCGACCACAATCCCACCCCTGGGTGGGACCCCTATCCCCGTAAACTATAAGAAGGATGTGGAAGTGCTGGAAAGAGTGCAGAGGAGATTTACCAGGATGTTGCCTGGTTTGGAGGGTAGGTCTTATGAGGAAAGGTTGAGGGAGCTAGGGCTGTTCTCTCTGGAGCGGAGGAGGCTGAGGGGAGACTTAATAGAGGTGTATAAAATGATGAAGGGGATAAATAGAGTGAACGTTCAAAGACTATTTCCTCGGGTGGATGGAGCTATTACAAGGGGGCATAACTATAGGGTTCGTGGTGGGAGATACAGGAAGGATATCAGAGGTAGGTTCTTTACGCAGAGAGTGGTTGGGGTGTGGAATGGACTGCCTGCAGTGATAGTGGAGTCAGACACTTTAGGAACATTTAAGCGGTTATTGGATAGGCACATGGAGCACACCAGGATGATAGGGAGTGGGATAGCTTGATCTTGGTTTCAGATAAAGCTCGGCACAACATCGTGGGCCGAAGGGCCTGTTCTGTGCTGTACTGTTCTATGTTCTAAACCCAAGCATTTACCCTAGCTAGTCCCCCTGACACTAATTTAGAATGGCCAATCCACCTAACCTGCACATCCTTGGACTGTGGGAGGAAACCGGAGCACCCGGAGGAAACCCACGCAGACACAGGGAGAACGTGCAAACTCCACATAGACAGTGACCCAAGCCAGGAATCGAACCCGAGTACCTGGTGCTGTGAGGCAGCAGTGCTAACCACTGTGCTACCAATGCCGCCACTACAAGGTTCAAAACATATTGGATACTTAAGATAGTTGGTAAAAGTGTCTGAATCCCTTGGGCATTGACTGAAAGCTCTAACGTTTTCCACCCTTTAAAACCTGACTGAAATACCACATAAAGTTGTACTGTGCTCCATTGTGACTTTACATACATGCCAACCATCAGTGTGCAATGGGCCCCTTGCCACTTATACAGAAGTGGCTTTGGTTGCTGTATACAGTGGGTGAGGATTCTCATGAGTTCCTGCTTACCGTATGCAGTAGCTGGAATTATTCCACAGGAGGACCACGGTCAAAGTATTTGACCGTGGTCCTCCTGTGGAATAATTCCTGTGGAATAATTCCAGCTACTGCATACGGTAAGCAGGAACTCATGAGAATCCTCACCCACTGTATACAGCAACCAAAGCCACTTCTGTATAAGTGGCAAGGGGCCCATTGCACACTGGGACTATGGATGTCAGTGGAGAAGGGGACAGAAACTGGGAGCAACGTTATGAAGGGAAGAGGTGAGAATCTGGGAGTGATGCTTTTGAGCTGTAGGAGAATTTTGTAAAACACTTAAGCTACCAACAGTAAAAAGTAGGGCCAAGCTTGCTTAAGATTTCCTAGTTTTCTGCCAGTATTTTTAAATCAACTGGTTTCAGATGAAGGGTCCAACAATCAAAAAGGAGATAAATGTTTAAGATCATGAAGGATTGATAGTGTAAATAACATTTCCAATGGCTGAAGGGTCAATAATCAGGGAACACAGATTTAAGGTGATTATCGAAAAGAACCAAAGTTAACACAGGGGACATTTTTTTAAAATGCAACAAGTGATTCGAATTTGGATGGCACTGCCTGATAGGATAGTGGAGACAGATTCAATCGGTGCTTTCAAATGGGAATTCAAAAATTACTTGGAGAAAAAAATGCTGGACATAGAGAAAGAACCAGGGAGTTGACTAATTGGATAATTCTTTGGAAGAACTGGCGTAGATTCGATGTAACAGTTTTAACAACACCAGGTTAAAGTCCAACAGGTTTATTTGGTAGCAAATACCATTAGCTTTCGGAGCGCTGCTCCTTCGTCAGATGGAGTGGAAATCTGTTCTCAAACAGGGCACAGAGACACAAAATCAAGTTACAGAATACTGATTAGAATGCGAATCTCTACAGCCAACCAGGTCTTAAAGATACAGACAATGTGAGTGGAGGGAGCATTAAGCACAGGTTAAAGAGATGTGTATTGTCTCCAGACAGGACAGCCAATGAGATTCTGCAAGTCCAGGAGGCAAGCTGTGGGGGTTACTGATAGTGTGACATAAACCCAACATCCCAGTTTAGGCCGTCCTCACGTGTGCGGAACTTGGCTATCGGTTTCTGCTCAGCGACTCTGCGCTGTCGTGTGTCGTGAAGGCCGCCTTGGAGAACGCTTACCCGAAGATCAGAGGCTGAATGCCCGTGACTGCTGAAGTGCTCCCCCACAGGAAGAGAGCAGTCTTGCCTGGTGATTGTTGAGCAGTGTTCATTCATCCGTTGTTGTAGCGTCTGCATGGTTTCCCCAATGTACCATGCCTCGGGACATCCTTATCTCGTAGATTCAATGGCCAGAATGGCCTCTTTCTGAGCTGTACTATTCTTTGATTCTAACTGCACAGTACAAGTTGGTGTCATCACCAAGGTGAATAGCAAACAGTTAGAATCTAAAATCAGTCTAATCTCCTTCATAGCTGCTACTTTCTACACGGGCAAAACCAATCTTCCAGTCAAAGCAGTCACCTCCCATTCAAACTTTAGGTAAACTCCATCACTAAACAGCAAATGAAAAATCCATTGTTTTGCCATTGACCCCAACAAATTTCCTGGAGTAATCTCACCATAAATACTTTTTTGGAACGTTTGGGAAATCTCTGCTGCTGCAGGACTCTGAAGTTGCTTAAAGGGATAATCCTCTCAGGTAGCACATAAACATGTGCTCTCTGCCTGGTCTGGCACAAGGTGTCAGCAGGCAAATGCAAATTAATCACCCTCCAGAGATGCATTTTGAATTTTATGAAAGTCTCCAATTCCTCAACAACGTGGGCTGTCTGTTTGTATTTACAGGTATTCCATTGGAGTGGCCAGAAATAAGAGGAAGACCCCAGCATTGTACCACAACCACACTTCTCACTGAATGACTACCAATATTTTTCTACAATTATATGGATTCACTACGCATCTGTGATTAGCTTCCAGGATATTGATGAGACAATATAGATTATTCAACTTCTTTGGAATGTTTGTGTTGCAGATAGAAATGTAGTCCTGGTCACACTCAGCTCAGTGTACTTCTATTGTTGCTTTGCTGATAGGATATGATAGATGCTTAAGTATGGGATAAAACACCATTGCTAGTATAGAATCCCTACAGTGCAGAAGGCCATTCAGCCCATTGAATCTGCACCAACTCTCTGACAAAGCATCCCACCCAGGCCCTATCGCTGTAACCCCACTTATTTACCCTGCTAATCTTCTTTGAATACGAAGGGGCAATTTATCATGGCCAATCCACCTAACCTGCACATCTTTGGCCAATAGAAGGAAGTTTTCGTAAATGTGAAAGTCTGTTCGAGAAATGAATGGGTTACCATTCTACTTATTAAATAGCTCAATCATAAAATTGAATACACATGTTGCAGCGTAAAAAAGCATAACTATGTTTTTTCAACCTTAATTCTCAGATACAAAGTTTATTTAATACACCATGTAATTAGTACACCGTGATACTTGAAATGATACTTTGTTATGTTGAAATCACTCTGAAATTGGTAAATACTTCTGCTAAAACCGATACATTAATGCCTTCAAACCCATGATCTCATTTTGTAATTTCAAGGCAGACAGCTGACTAATGATAAAGGATGTGAGAAATGGCCGAGAGCTTCCAGTGTATTCCAACATCAGGCTTCTGGACTGTAGAAGCACATCGCACAAGGGCATACAATGGACCAAGGGAAAACCTCTAATCTACAACACAGCGGACAATTTGTAGGGTAAATATCTCATCACCTTCCTGGTAGCAGAGTTATGGGAGACAATATTGAGATAGATAGATGCAGCTTTTAATTCTTTAAATCTCAAGTCAATTAAAATATTAGCCACTTTTTGCAATCATATATTCTCATGTAAATAATGGAAACACATTTGTGATAGAGACAGTTACTCAGATTTCTCACACACCCCCATTTGTACCAATTATTGAATACTGAAAAACATGTTAGTACCCAGGGTGTTTGCAACGTTCAGGTTGCTAAAACACAGGCAGAGACCAGAGTTTAAAAAATATTGTGAACAGCACCATCTTCTGGCAACCCAGCTTCATGTTCTATTTTGAAACGTGTAGAAATTGTAATTGTGTGGATGATTGCAATATAAAAGATGCATACGGTTACTAGAAACAAAACATAGGCTGACCTTAGCAGGATGGAGAGACAAGTCCCAGTAGCACATGATTGATAATTGCAATCACTATGTCCAGAACAATTATAAAATTTGTTGTACTTTTAGGAAGAAAAAAATAAATTGGTTGGAGGTTAAATGAAATCCTAACACGCGTTGCACAGGCTAGTTAGTTACTCTTAAAAGTACAATCCCCCCTATGCAAAATAGATTCGCAATCAATCAGTCATGATCCTTGAAACAGTTAAGAATATCATCCATTTGAAATTCATAACATTATGCTGCCTTAGTCAGGTATCTTTCCCAAACTAATTTTGTTGCTTTTATTAGAAGGACCTGAATTTGCCTCAAGATACAGCAGGTCAGAGTCAGGAAATAGGATTACATAGTACGTACAGTACAAAAGCAAGAGCATTTGGCTCAAAAGACCATGCTGTGTTTATGCCCCAAGAGCCATACATAGAATCATAGAATCCCTACAGTGCAGAAGGAGGCCATTCGGCCCATCGAGTCTGCACCGACCACAATCCCACCCAGGCCCTACCCCCACATATTTACCCGCTAATCCCTCTAACCTACACATCTCAGGACTCTAAGGGGCAATTTTTAACCTGGCCAATCAACCTAACCCGCACATCTTTGGTAAACATAAATCATGTTATACAATGGATTACTACCCATCAGTGCAGTAATGAGGGGCTTTGATTGAACCAATGCAAGTTGAGGAGTTCTGTTAAATCAGGGCTCTGTAAATGTGTCTGCTTTTATTCTTTGGAGATATGCAGAAACGATGCTTCCAAGAGTCTGCTCTCATGCTTACAGCTGCTTACTTTTTTTCTGTCACCACACCCAGGTTTTAGCTAAATCACAGAGAACAGATACCAGCCACACACAGGCAAGCAGCTGAACACTGCAGAATGGAAGCTTGATTGTTGTTTTGTGTTGAATGAGTTGCAGCTTGGGTAGTAGTGGGATTGGAAAGAGCACACTAAGTTCAGGTAAGAGTGCAGCTGGGTTTAGATGTTGAAACCATAGCCAAATAACCCACCAACAAGAGTCTCGCTTCAGCAACGGTCACTTGGACAAGGTATTCAATTTCAGGAATCCCAAAGGTCAGCACCTTCTGGAGAGATGATTAGAAAATAAACCATTGGGAAGAACTTCATGTTTCCTGCCGGCGAGTTTGCAGGCTGGGGAGGAAGGGTTGCTTTTGCAGTGACTGGATCTGTATGATTATTTGACCAATATCAAAGTTATTTCTCTCTTTAGTCCTCCCCACCAAGAGGAGCAGGAATAAGCATTTCTCAACCAGTGGCAATAGTTCGTGTAAGGTGGCAGCACGGTAGCAGTGGTTAGCACTGCTGCTTCCCAGCTCCAGGGACCTGGGTTCGATTCCCGGCTTGGGTCACTGTCTGTGTGGTTTGCACATTCTCCTCGTGTCTGCATGGGTTTCCTCCGGGTGCTCCGGTTTCCTCCCACAGTCCAAAGATGTGCGGGTTAGGTTGATTGGCTATGCTAAAAGTTGCCCTTAGTGTCCTGAGATGCGTGGGGGGGGGGGGGGGTGGGGATATGGGGGTGGGAATATGGGATCGGTGCAGACTCGATGGGCCGAATGGCCTCTTTCTGCACTGTAGGGTTTCTATGATTCTATGAAAGCGATTGCCACTGCAGGTTTTCAGAGAATGGCTTCAATTCTCTGTCTTTCTTGCTGCTAAGTGTGATCACACCTCAGCTGAGTCAGAAGGGACCAGAGGACAAAATCCAAACTGGCACTCCCAGTACAGCACTGAGGGAGCTCGACATGGCTGGAGGCACCCTCCTTTGGACATCAGAGGCCCCAACTACCCTCCCAGGCGGAAGCAGAAGATTCCTTGGCACTGTCTAACCGACAATGAACTTGTACAAACAATGCAAAGAACCTATTCCTTATTCGTAAGATTGACCTCACCTAAACACCTTAACAAAACTTTCCAAAGTGAAAAGACCAGAGTTCTGGTGGATAATGCACCACAAGTCACTAAAGTGGGACGGCATGGTGGTACAGTGGTTAGCACTGCTGCCTCACAGCGCCAGGGACCTTGGTTTGATTCCCAGCTTGGGTCACTATGTGCAGAGTCTGCACATTCTCCCCGTGTCTGCGTGGGTTTCCTCCAGGTGCTCTGGTTTCCTTCCACAGTCTGAAAGATGTGCTGGTTAGGTGCACTGACCCAAACAGGCGCTGGAATGTGGCGACTAGGGGAACTTCACAGTAACTTCATTGCAGTGTTAATGTAAGCCTTACTTGTGGCACTAATAAATAAACTTTAACCATTTGTACACTTCCTCGTTGTTGGAGTTAAATTCAACTGCCACATACAAACAGCCCCTCCACCCATCAAAGCAGGAATGGAAGAAAGATCATGTATTGATAAATTTTACTGCTAACTCTGCAGTTGAGGCTGGATAAGTCAGCACAAAGCAGGGATCAAATCTTGACCCTTTGGTCAATAATGCAGTTTGCTTTTCTCTGGGAAAAAAAAATGACTAAACACATCCCAGAAGCTCGATAGCTCCTTATAGTGATTGGTGCAGGTGTAACAAAATAAACCAGGCTTCACTTTGTGTTCTTTGTTAAATACATCCCATTTCAAAAGCAGCACAAAGGTATTCACAATAAAACTTTATTTGCATAGTAATTACATATACAAAAATGTACAAGACATACAAAAATGTTTAATGGACCAGTATAGCCATTAGATGTAGTCATTAGATGTTTAAAGATTAAAGATAAACTTCACAAATACATTGCCAGATTTAGCGGAGAAGTTTACAGAAAAGTATTATAATTTTAAACTGAAAATCTAAATTTAAGAAATACTAAAACTATTCTAAAATAGTGAGTCAGGTAACAGTGTAGTTTTCCCTGTAAAAAAACAAAACAAAAAAAAAAAGAGTATACAAGATTGGAATGGTTCATCTACAGAAAGCAGTTAAAGTTCAGAATAGGAAAGAAGGCTTCAGGGTCAAGTCCTGCTCCAGAACTTGTTGGCTCGGAAAGAACCCAGCCACTGGTGCAGGCAAGCCAGTGTGCATCAGTGCCGGATCCTAGCTTGGATAAATGGGAAGATTTAGGGGTAGGAAGGACATCTAGCTGTAAAACCAACTGCTAAATCTAAAAACTGAAGGGTGATCAATCAAGCAGAGACCACCACAAGTAACAAGGGAAAAGCTGAAGGAGGAGCCAACCATTTCAAGTTCAAAATAGTTAAGTGGAGCTTCAATTTGTCCTGTAATGTGGAGGGTTCTACAAGTGCCTAACCAAGCAGGATGAACTCAGAACCTGAATATTTTCTGTTCAGTGAAACTGTTTTACTGATATTGAAATTAACAGGTTGTTTGCTTATCAGCAAATTGACTGGAATTGTCATAATTGTCTGATGAGTACAAACTAACAAGTTTCAAAACTATTATGTTTAAGTTAAAACTCAATCCTGGCTGAGAGAAAAGTGTTTTAATGTTCCTTTCAAACAGGAAACCAAGAAGACATCGGTAGATTTGTGTCAGCCACAGTTCCTTAATGAAGATATGATGCCTTGTTGCAGCAACACTGAACAATGGAGAGATGTAGGACAGGTACTTTTCTTTAAATCTGAAAACATGGTTGGGTGGTGGCACAAAAGACAAATTATTGCAAATGAACTCTGGTTAGATCTTAAAGGTTGCACACTCCTGTTTGAATC
Source organism: Mustelus asterias (assembly GCF_964213995.1). NCBI lineage: Eukaryota > Metazoa > Chordata > Chondrichthyes > Carcharhiniformes > Triakidae > Mustelus > Mustelus asterias. The sequence continues at coordinate 13,858,709 of NC_135834.1, read as the reverse complement.
TGATTAAACATTAAATGATTTTGGGAACTATATGAATGGATTATTTTACATTTGGCCAACAGTTCAACTTACAGGTGAATTCCTACATCTTTGGGACAGTTCAGGAAAAAAGCTTGCCCTTGTGCTGTAGGATCAGTCACATGACAATATACACCAAGTCTTCAGTTAGGAAACTATCAATACCTTCCCTTAATTGTGGCAGTCGTCATATTTTGCCACTCCCGCCTTCTGCTTACAGAGAATATTTAATTTAACTGGTATAATTCAATATTGTGAACTGTAGGAGCCCTATTATGTTTAAGCAAGCAACTCAAAAAAATTTACAATAACATTTCTCGAATATCACTGAAAAGAGACATGTTGTTGAAGTTTTTCATCTTGCACTCATCAGAATGGCAAATTTCAAACAATCATTATATATACTACAGAAGAAAAGGGATGCTGATTGGTTGGCAAGTCAATCTTTGGGGAGCTTCAAGCTCCTCATTACTTTCTCCATGGCAACACCTTGGCCAGAGTTGACTTGCCAACCAATCAGCATGCTTTTCTCCTGTAATATAAACTTTTGTGATCATTTGAAATTTGACGTTCTTGTGTTGGTTCTGATGAGTACAAACTAACAAGTTTCAACAACATGCTGCTCCTTTTCAGTAATATTGAAGTAACATTTCTAACCTTATCTTTTTTACTTAAATTTTAGAAAACAAAGCCCTACAAAAAGATCTGAACCAACTAGTTAAAGAGTGTTAGTGTTAACTATAAGCATTCAGGCATTAGGAGTAAAGTCTGTCATCTTTAGCTGGAGATCTTTAAAAGGATAGCAGGACAAAGAAGAAATTGATGCTGGAATTCACGATCAAAAGTGAAAGGCTTCATGTCAGAGCGCATCGTAAAGGGAGAATATGTTTTAAACCTTACACAATTTTTACAGTGATGAAACTGAATGTAAGATAGCAGGTTATGCCACTAAAGTACCTGTGCTAATTAGGCAGCTTATATAGTTGATTGATCACAAAATGTTCTCTTCAACAAGTGAAACAGCTTGGGTATTATATAGATAAAGTACAGCTTTTGTGTTTTAGCAAGGAATCACCACTGATATTGAAAAGCAGCTATCCTACCAGTAATGTGCCCAGAAGCAGTCAATCAAGATCTTGAAGTGTCTGTAACTAAACCTGTCTCGTCACCAGAATTAGAGGTATTAATACAGATGATGAAAAGGAAAGAAAATGCTGAACCTCATAGCAACAGGTTAGAACTTGTTTGTTCCTCATAAACAGACTTCTGGTTGGTGATGCAGCTCGATTGGGACAAAGTGCTGTGGAGCAGAAATATAAAGTTAGAATCCAAGCCAATTCCAATTAATTCTGGGATTAGTTTCAGGGCTGCAAAGAAATCTGAAAGGCTATTAAAAAGAATGAAAATCAACTGCCCCTTCCAGCTAGATTCTTGCAATACATCCATCTGTTCAATGTATGACAATGTAGATAGCTAGAAAATTTTGTAAAGTTATTCACATTTTAAAATCAGTATGAATGGCAATCTGGTCTTAAAAGTGATGCTGACACAGGTTTGTGCCCAGAATCCAGGAGCCTTTAGCACCAGGAACAGATCAGAACTAAAACTAGCATCTTTGCTTCACTCATTTTGGTCTCAGTGAGTTGAAGATTAAAGTTGAATTTGAACCTTGAAAGCTCTTCCATTCCCCATGTTTGTCATTTTCTGAAAGCCATGCACTTAGATCAATTTTTTAGAAATATTTTGGTTAACTTGTAGCTGTTGCTGAAGTATTTTTGTGCAAGGTGCAAATCTAGATGGGCAAATTCTAATTACAAATATTACTGGATAGAAGATTGACCTTTCCCTTCCCAGGAACAAAATTCACACTCCATCAAGGAAAGTCCTCTTTGACAGTGGTGGTACTCACCATAATTTCTTGTTGCTCAAGTATCTTGGCTACTGGATTAGTGCAGTTTCTTTCCCTCTTTATTCTCTTATCAGGTGACTGGAAGCCACGGGCGAGACAGCAGGAAACCTCTTCATCCAAAAATGCCTCCTGGGAAGGTTTTCGACATCCAAGTAGAATCTTGCTAGACCTCTGCTTCATGCTGGTCCATAGCAGGGAACTTCTGTCTGGAGGTCAGAACAAAAAGCTTTGAAAATTCACAGCGCAACTTGTGATACTCAATCTAGAATCAACTGTTTATTGGTGAATGAATACTTGTACCTGAACGGGATATTTTTTGTTTTCAACAATATCCATTCCACACATTTAGAGTCATAATCATACAATGCAGAAAAGGCCCTTCAGCCCATCGAATCTGCACTGACAACAACTACCACTAAAGGCATACTAATCCCATTTTCCCACACTTGTCCCACATCCTTGAATGCCATGATATTTCAAATGCTTATCCAAATATTTTTTAAAGGTTGTAAGGCTTCCGGTTGACTACTTTTCCAGGTAGTGCATTCCAGATTCCCACCACTCGGAGTGAAAAACGTTTTTCCTCAAATCCCCTCTGAATCTCCTGCCCCTTACCCTAAAACTATGCCCCTTGTGATTGAGCCAAGGGGAACACTGGGACCTCGATTTCTCCTTAGAGATATATCTGTTGTGATGAACATGCCCAGTTTCTGCTGGACAGATCAGAGATTCAAATCAAATGGGAAGGGTGCTATGTATCTTGCTCTAAAATAGATGCTGTTAGTTCTCACAAAGTGATGGACATTGCAATGTGCTTTATTTCAGTATCGTTATTTAACGTGGAATTCCTAGTGGCTTTATAATTTTAATCCTTAATCAATTAAGAATTGAAATGTTTTCACTAGCTTTGTAACCAATATTAAACTAACAATGAAACTCTAACAGCACAAACCATTTAATTTAAATTCTAAGTTTCTAATCGACAAGGTTGTCCAAGATCATAAAGAGAGAGTGGCGGTCTACCTTCATTTCATGGCATTTCTCATTCTTTCTGACTTGATGCCCATTATATTCCCAAATGCATCTCATATGGAACCTCTCCAACTGCTTAACATGTCTGGAGTAGGTGGTCCATACCTCACAAGCAGGAGCTATTACCACAGCAAGTTTTATCTAAATTTCCTCCACAGTCTCTTGCATGAACGAGCAACTGTTAAACTTTCTCTGACAATTCTATTTGCTGACATTATACTGTAATAATACCATATAACAATCCTTTCATTATAAAAAAAACTACCCAACTTCTCAAATCTACATGTATAAATGTTTCTATGTTAAATAGCTCACCTGTGCTCCCACTGCAAAAAGGTGATTGGAATTTCAACCCTTGGACAGTTGTGTTGAAGCGTGAGGAGCTATGGAAAATGGGTGTGGGAAACGTGTCCATCACATTCAAAGCCAGCTCATTTGGAGGCAATATTTCTGACGGACATTCGCTGGTAGGAAGACTACTTTCAGCTCCAGAAACACTGTCAGTCTGTAGTGAACAGCCCACAAGCTTCGGTATTTGAATGGAAGTCAGAGCTGTACAGTGGGAAGGAGGAACATGTTCTTCAGCTTCTTGCTGCTTCAAGGCTGTGGCGATTGGTCTGCTTTTCAAGATGGCATCAGCCAAATGGGGACGTTCTTCTGAGAAAACAGGTGCACTCGCTTCACAGTCGCTTTCTACAAGCGTCTCTTCAATCACCCTTACCTCTTGCATCTCTTTCTGAAGTCGTTGTGAAAGAAGTTCAATGTTCTGTCAAATTAATAAAAACCAAAGCAGTTCAAGAACCTGGAGGAAATGGGACTTATCGATGAAGTAGCACTCCGTTCTTATATTGTGGATCACAAAGGAAGAAGCAGAGACAGTGGAAGCTCAGAGGATTGGAGAGGTCTTGGCAGAGAATTGAGCAACTCTTCTGCCTCTTCTTTTAGCCAAGAAACAGCAGGCAGAAGAGGAATATTGGCAATAGAAAATAAAAACAAGAGAACAGTTAAAAAAAAATTAAAGCAGTCCCATTAGTCTTAGTACCCAAGGTTGAGAGAATTATAGATTAATTACAAGAACTGAATTTGTTAGTTCAGATTTTAAAAAAATAAGAATGCTAGAGGAGAGACGGGAAACAGACAGAATTCCATGCTTTTCCCTTCTCCTGCCCAACCCATATGAAATTGGGGGGAAAAAGGGAAGCAAGTTAACGAGCCTGCGATAGGAGCAAGGATTTGAAGTGATACAAAGGCAACAAAATACACTGTATTGTAACTAGTATTTAAATTACAGCCATTAAATGCTGGTTCTTGTACCTTTAGCTTTACCAGCTTGAGATCAACCAGCCTCGGACCCTGCCTGGACTTTGGTCTTTCCAATTCTTCCTTGAAGCTTGCTGTCTCCGTCACCTTCTCTCCTTCGTTTAACTCGTCTGGATCGTTAAAAAGACGAAGAACTATCTGATCCTAAAATAGAGAATGTCAAACCCATTACATACACAGTACAAAAATCTCACCACACCTTTACTTTGATATGTTATTCATAACTTAATGCACACTATTAGAGAATTGGGAAACATTGGTGGCAGTACCAGGAGTGCACCTCCTCGTGACAGACAATGGACCAACATTGAAGGTCATAGTGTGAGCTGTAGCACTCTCACCCGAGTTACCAAGGTTTGGATTCAAATTCCAGGACTGGAATAGAAAAATTTATGATCACACTCCAGTGTAGTACTGAGGGAGTGCTGCACTGTTGGAGGTGCCATCTTTCAGATTTGACATTAAATCAAGGCTCCATCTGCCTGCTGTTAAAGATCCCATGGCACTATTTTGAAGAGCAGGGGAGTTCTCGCCAGTGTCCTGATCAATTTATTCTCAATCAACAGCTCAAAAAAAAACACGATCACATTGCTATTTGTGAGAGCTTGCTGTGCAGAAATTGGCTGCCATGTTTCCCATGATGCATCAACAACAACACTTCAAAAGTACTTTATTGGCTGTAAAGTGCTTCAAGATGTCTGGTGGCTGTGATATAAATGCAAGCCTTTCTTTCGCTTTTTAGCTTTGATTTCTGCCCTCCTGTGTTTACAAGACTACTTAAAAGTTGAAATCAAGACAGTTAACAATATCAGGATAACCATCTAATTTGAAAAAAAAAGGTAACCAAACATGGCCATGCCTCTAATTTTGAGAATGGCAATTTCCACATTTCGTTGGAGAAGTGTGCAGCTATTTGGACATTGTTGATTTTGTACAATACTTAGCAACCTTGTTGTCGAATATGACAATTTTAATAGACGAAAACTTTGAGGCACTTTACAAAGGGAGAGGAAAGGAATGGATTCTACATAACACAAGTAAGGTCTCCCTATCCTTCACCCACCATTGGCAGATATTCCCCGTCCTTTGATTGTTCTGAGACGCTATTTTCATCTGTTTTGCCCTTCAGAGACTGAACATTTGACCAATTCGCAGGTTTGAGAGTTGCAACCTGTAGGAATGAATAAAGTTAGTTTGACAAAAGAATCTAGGCAAGATTTCTGAAGAACGCATACATACAGGAGATGGGACACTACAACTTGGTAAGAATTTTTAAAGAATCTCAGAAGAGTATTAATAGCAACCGAACACATTCAACCACTCATTTTTAAGTAAAATGGGCTGTGTGTGTTTAAGTCACGTCAATAAGCGCGAACATTAATTTTGAACCAGTAATGCAATGTTCAAGGGAAAACACCACTCATTTTGCTTAACACAATTAACGGCCAAAAAGAGTTAAAATCTTAAGACGGTACATTTGAACATGAATTCCTATTTTACTTCATGCAAGTTCCTTTGTGAACCCCAACCCCTTTCTTGTAAAGATGATAACTCGTGCTCCTCCAGTACCGCACCCAAATGTGGATTCTTCATGTGATCCTAGGCTGCAAGTATCAGCAGGCTAATCACCTTCATTTTTGGGAATGGGACCGCATGCATATTAGTGTTTAACCCAGTCTGTGCTGGGTTAGCGGATCTTAGTCACAGTACTCAAAGGGACACTATCTTTGACCTCAGTGCTCTGGATAGGAAGATGAGAAATTAGCAGGAAGATAAAGGACAAAACACATGCCTTAACCTTAAGCTTGAATGTGGATTAACATACAAAGTTTCCAATTTTGGTAGGACTAATTTAAATGTGGATTACAGGGTCAAAGGTAGGGTTCTGAAGACTGTGGAGGAACAGAGAGATATTGGGGTCCATATCCACAGATCTCTAAAGGTTGCCACTCAAGTGGATAGAGCTGTGAAGAAGGCCTATAGTGTGTTAGCTTTTATTAACAGGGGGTTGGAGTTTAAGAGCCGTGGGGTTATGCTGCAACTGTACAGGACCTTGGTGAGACCACATTTGGAATATTGCGTGCAGTTCTGGTCACCTCACTATAAGAAGGATGTGGAAGCGCTGGAAAGAGTGCAAAGGAGATTTACCAGGATGCTGCCTGGTTTGGAGGGTAGGTCTTATGAGGAAAAGTTGACGGAGCTAGGGCTGTTCTCTCTGGAGCGGAGGAGGCTGAGGGGAGACTTAATAGAGGTTTATAAAATGATGAAGGGGATAGATAGAGTGAACGTTCAAAGACTATTTCCTCGGGTGGATGGAGCTATTACCCTACCAACTATAGGGTTCATGGTGGGAGATATAGGAAGGATATCAGAGGTAGGTTCTTTACGCAGAGCGTGGTTGGGGTGTGGAATGGACTGCCTGCAGTGATAGTGGAGTCAGACACTTTAGGAACATTTAAGCGGTTATTGGATAGGCACATGGAGCACACCAGGATGATAGGGAGTGGGCTAGCTTGATCTTGGTTTCAGATAAAGCTCGGCACAACATCGTGGGCCGAAGGGCCTGTTCTGTGCTGTACTGTTCTATGTTCTAGAACAGGCATTACAATTTACCACACTAATTTGCTACCTTTGATCTTAGAATCATAGAATCCCTACAGTGCAGAAGGAGGCCATTCGGTCCATCACGATTCCAACCACAATCCCACCCAGGTCCTATTCCCATAACCACACACATTTACCCTGCTAATCTCCTGACACTAGGGGGCAATTTAGCATGGCCAATCAACCTAAGCCACATATCTTTGAAGTGTGGGAGGAAACTGGAGCACCTGGAGGAAACCCACGCAGACATGGTGAGAATGTGCAAACTCCACACAGAGAGTGACCCGAGGCCAGAATTGAGCCCGGGTCCCTGGCGCTGTGAGGCAGCAGTGCTAACCACAGTGCCACCGCTACCTTCAATAATCAAAATGATTTCTAGGAAATCTAATACACAAACCATCAGTTCAAATGCAACCTTTGATGTGTACTGACCACACTTGAAAGGGGAGCTGGCATATATCTCTGATGCCATAGGTTTTGAGATGATGGAGTCCGAGTGCTGCCAAAGTGATTGTTAGACAGTTGTAATACTCTGCTGGGTGTTTGCATTTTGAGATCTGAAAGAGAGGTTTTCACAATATTAGTTTCATCTCAGGCTGACAAGAGTGATGACCTGGGTCTGCAGCACAATATGTTCATTTTTTTGCCTCAGGTTTTAGTCTTAAACCAGCACAAAGGATGTTGGCATCACTACTGATACTGAAATCAACGATCTCCAGTGAAAACCTTGAGCAGTCGGTCTAAGCCCAAGCCACACTCTTACTAGCAAAACTGATAGTTGGCAGATAAATATTGTCAAGAGTCTCGTGACTGTGAGGAAGTTTCTCACTCTGTCATCAGCACGTACATGAAACAATCAGCTCTAACTCAGCTCGGGCAGTGGAGGGGTTGAGATGTCAGACTGCTTCTCCAACACCAAGTCTCCCATAAACTCAGTCTGCTGAGCAATTCCCAGCCATTCTTCAAAAAGGAAAAAGGTGAATGGGGAGTCGCCACGAGGTCACTCATTTGGCTCCTAACTGGGATCAGGCCATCTAACCTGCCGTGTGATTATCACATTGCTGTTTGTGGAAACTGGCTGTGCAAAAGAAATGGCTGCTGCGTTTCTCAACATTACAACAGCAACGACACTTCAGAAATACTTAATTGGCTGTGAAGCAGTTTGGAATGTCCTCAGGTCTTGAAAGGCACAATATAAATGCAAGCGTTTTTTTTCTATCTACCTTTGACAACTGATTTCAAAGTGCCAGGACCGCCATCAGAAACAAATGTGGGAGCAGCAGAGCGATAGGATTCGCAAGCTCTATCCATCTGAAGAGAGAAAAGAAGAAAATGTTATGTGGTTCGAGATTATTCAGATTTCAAGGATGGGGGGGGGGGGGGGGGAAGAGAGAGAAATAAACAAAATGGCCAAATTATTAGATTCGGTAAATTTGGCAAAAGGGAATAAGATGTCAATGGCACAATTTTCACCCGGTAACCTCACTTGCACAACTGCTATTTATCGATCTGTTACCTAAACCAGGCGGAATCAAAGACGCATTTGTAGAGTAGCTGGAGTGGGGAAAACAATTCACATTCCATACATGATGCTCTTCCTTAAACAATCACAGTTCCTCGTTTAGTTCTTTAACATCCAAAAAAATTGGGAATGTTCAGAAGTCAAAATCAATTTCCCTGTCCATTGAGATTGTCAGCATACTTTGCAAATCGATTGTTCACAGATGCCATACACTATGTCCCCTACTTTGCAATTGCCATAGGATCACTGAGAACAGTAACTGAATGCAAAGATGGAGTATGTGCAAGTTGAGGGGTGTGCTTCAAACCCAATCACAGCTGTTATCTTAAAGCGAGGGCACCATACGGTCTTACTTCTCTTTAGTGAAAAGACTCGAAGCCCAAGTAATCAGTTAGAGGACAAAGAACAAAAACAAAAAATAAATAAATAGGAACTATTAATTCAGAGAAAATTTCATAATATCCGAGTTTGCTAAAACATATAAAAGGTCAATTTAATTGAGACACAACTGATTACCCAATAAGCAAAGTAGTAAAACGGTTGCCTCAGTAAGGCATTTTTCACTTTGTAGAATGCAATGGCAACGAGTCAGATTAAGCTTGTATTTCCTGTCGGGTGATCAAGTAGAAACAGTAGGGCTGAAAAAAGTGACTATAATTTCTCCCTCCTCTGGTGTTCCTGTGCCACTTGATGGCCAGCCTTATTCCTAGTATCATTTAACAATTGGCTACTAAGAGGGAAAGAACTCCTCTAACTGACTCCATCTTAAGAGTGAAAAGATACACGGCTTCCATCAGGAACCTCACAAACTGAATAACCTCATTTAATAAAGAACTTCACACTGTGACCAGCCACCAACTGTTGGGGGTAGAGGGAAGGAAGTAAAGACGTTTATAATTCGCATCTCTTTGTTGCAGTACATTACTCTAGTGGGCCTGGTTGTTGCAGGGGTGGGAATGCGTGCAGTTGGAAAAGAAATGCTTGCTCCAACTATAGTCCTGCTCATTTGCAAGGAATACCAAGATGCTTGACACACTATTAAGAGACATATACAGACCAAGTTGACATCCAGGCCATCAGGTTTACATTTGGCTGATTTCTGGGTTGAGAAACGCTGTCTACTGCTAACTTGGTTATATAGTTTGATTGGCTGAAGAATGCTGCTAGGAGAACTCATTTCAGTACCCATACCTGAAAGGGAAAGCAAATGGCCAAGTATTAAATCTTTCAAAGCTAAAATAGCTTTCAGAAAATGAACGCACTTTCGTAGTCATTTTTGAACGCTTCATAATTTGTAATGTCATAAATGAGAGTGAACAAAGTCGCGAAACGCAAAGGTATCGTAGAATTGAAACACGGCAGGTACAATCCTGGGAAAAATGAAAAAGACTGATCAATAGCGGAAAATTAGTTCAATGTTAACATCATTTGGGCTTTTAGTCAAAATTGTGAAAGTTTGAAGCTGGTGGCCTGAATTATGTTACACAATTAGTAAAGCAGCAGGGCTGGAATGTGATGTTACTAATTAAGAAAGTTGCATTCTCTGTTACGGGGGTGGACTTCATTCTTTCAAAAGAAGCGCAAGCTACAAACAAACTAATACCATGAGGGAGGAAAAAAAACAAAAAAATAGAATAGGTCCCAATTCAGCGAAGGGGAAAAAATCCACAGATATTTTGCCACAATACATCTGATTCAGTGAATCTGTGACAATGACAATCTCAAGGCATCTTGAATATAATTATTATCTGCTGTAGCTTTCCAGCATCCAATTTATTTCCTGCAGGGCCCACATAACTACCTTGCTCAGCTCTCTATAAATCATAGAATCCCTACAGTGCAGAAGGAGGGCCGAATGGCCTTCGAATCTGCACCAACAACGATCCCACTTCGGCCCTATTAGTGGTCCATATTTACCCCACAAATCCCTCTAACCTACGTATCCTGGGACACTAAGGGGCAATTTAGCATGGCCAATGTACCTAACCCGCACATCTTTGGACATAACATTTGGATATAGTTTCCCCGACTATTTTGAGTGAAGATCACATTAGAAAAGGAAGATGGATCTAGAATCATACATTTTAACTGACTGGAAACCTATTAATTGAAGAGTTAAAATCAAGCGCATTGTAATATCTGCACTGAGGACAACTCCAAGTCCAGAAAAGATTCCCTACGGACACCTTGTTTTTTGTGATAAAAGCCTATGTTGTGAGACTATGTAGGAATTGGTCAACATAGATGGGTACCAGATTTCAAAGTGCCAGAATAATGAGTTCACCCTTCCTAATTCCAAATAGGATTTATGTTCTACCAGTCTGGGAAGTTGGATGGTATTAAAAGGCTAGCAATAGAAGGAACAAGCACAAAGTGATTTTCTACCAATGATGCTGTGAATGCAGTTTCAGAAATGAAGGACAAATCTAAAAATTACACATTAAATTAATTAGTCACACTCCAGTGCCTGTTTGGGTCAATGCCCTAACCAGCAGGTCTGTTGGACTGTGGGGGAAAACCGGAGCACCCAGAGGAAACCCATGCAGGCACGGGGAAAACGTGCAAACTCCACACAGACAGTGACCCAAGCCAGAAATCGGTTCCCGGGAGGCAGCAGTGCTAAGCACCACATATTGTCAAAGATTCCATATTCAAGCGTACAAAGTGCATAGAAAATCAACAGCTCATCTCCTGCATTTGCAAAAGATGCATCAAGTGGAAAGTTTGTCAACAAAATTGGCCCCTACTGGTTGCAGAGAATTAGGGAAATCTTTACAATGACCAGTTGGAGACAGTAATGTAAAGGCATTGATATCACCGTCTATACACGATTGGTGCAGGTCAGTCCCAGCATCAAACCACACCACAGGATAATCTCGGCACTCTCTCGAAAACTGGTTGACCAATGCTTTGTTTCTGGATTGTCTCCAAGAGTAATCCCTAACTGAACTTCGAAATGATCTAATCTATCGACTTGAAAGCAATGCTTGGACGTTTTAGAAAAAGAGGAGATGGGAAAAATGAATTTAACTAAGAATACAAAATTCATTTTCATACAACGTCAATAAGTTTTATATGTAGGTTTTCTCCAATGCAGATAGATAAGTCAAGACTATTAACAAAATGGGAGAAAAAACCAAGGAGATGGTTCAGGATAAAGCCATGTATACAATAGTGTGTCATTTCACATCCACAGTACCAAGCTTTACACATGGAAAATAGCAATCATTCACAGCAGGTTACCTCTGGTACCCAGTTTAGCAATGCAGGAGGCACGGCCCCAGGCAAGGGGGAGAGTGGGACGATTGCAGGGCATGCATGATGATCTTCCCATCTGCAAGAAAATAAAACAAGGAAATATGATGGTAATTACATTAATTCTTCGCCATATTTACTGAAAAAAAACAGCAGGAAAACAAGCCACTGGATCCAGAAAAATATAACTTTGTAGCAATTCAAATTTGTGCAAACTTCACTGTTGGCAAGCACCACCAACGCGTACAGCACGCCTATCAAAACATGAACAGTTGGGCAAAAAAAGGGAAGCTTTGTAAATATTAAAAGATCATTGAGTCAGAGGATTTTCTTGTTTTAGCCAGTTATCAAGGTACTCATTTACAGAGGTTGCCAAAAATAAAACATAACTTATTGAGCGTATTTAGGGAGTGTTAATGGGATTTTCAGATCCAAGTTCTATTACTGCATGTATATTTGTATTTGATGTGCTGATATGGACAGGATTCGATTATAAAATATTATTGCACTGGTATATTTTAGGGTTTATTGGGAACAGAAACCATGGTGGTTCAAAATAAAGATCAAGGTGATTGGCTGGTAGGATATGGGGATGGGGTGGAAAAGAGAATGAGAAACAGTGCGTTTCGATTATTCATTTGTGTATTCAGTAGTTAGCAGCTGTTTGATGAATTGAGATCAAAGGAGAACAAATTGCAGGGATATAAGGAAGAGCAGGAGTGTGAGGCTAACTGGACTGCTCTAGGAAGAACAAGTGCAGACTCAGGTGGGCTAAATTCTGTTCTTCTGTGCTGCACTATTCTATGATTCATAACTATTTCCAGATTGAATTACGGTTCAGGTATGGGAATCTGGCTTCCCAAAACATAATGCCACGCGTATATGTTCCTGGAATTGGCATAGCTACACATTAACTGGCCACTCAGCTGTCTGTAATCATGGAGTTGGCGGATTAAAAAAAACTTTCAAAGAAAAATACATGATATGAATTGGAAATTTTAGATGTGACAAATTCCAGCAACACAGGCCTCAATTCCCACTTTCTCCTCCACAAGAGGTGTTTGCAATCTGAAAGGGGCAAGCTAGTGGTTCCGAGGGGAGAGTGGGGGTGGGGGGAGGAGATGGGTTGGTGCTTCCTTTGGGGTTCCTGTGATGGAGTTTGCACATTCTCCTCGTGTCTGCGTGGGTTTCCTCCGGGTGCTCCGGTTTCCTCCCACAATCCAAAGATGTGTGGGTTAGGTTGATTGGCTGTGCTAAAAATTGCCCTTAGTGTCCTGAGATGTGTAGGTTAGAGGGATTAGTGGGTAAATATGTAGGGATATGGGGGTAGGGCCTGGGTGGGATTGTGGTCGGTGCAGACTCGATGGGCCGAATGGCCTCTTTCTGTACTGTAGGGATTCTATGATGATTGAAGACCATGCTGACAGAGCAGTCCTTTGCACAACCTGCTTTCTTCTCCAGTACTCCTGTGTCACTGAGGCCTGCTGCATTCACATCAGATGATGCTTGGTGATGGGGTGGAGGAACAGTGAATGGGGACATCACAGAGGTCAGAAAACTTGTTTGGTGATGGAATTGTGTTAGAGGTGGTTGGAGGCAGAGGCTGGCAACATAGGCAGTGAGGACAATGGTGACTTTGTTTTTTTTTAAACCAGTTATTTGCATTACTGCAGTTTTAAATAAAATAAAATGAGGTATATAACATTATTAAAAATCAGACTCATTTGTAGATTTTATCTGCTGGAATGTCTTCCAAGGATTTAAACCACCTGGAAAAGGGAAATAAAACATGTCTATTAAAACAGTTGTTAGTAGGGAAACATACTTACATTCTGCTGTTTGTCAATTGCCACTTTAAGCCTCGCTTCAATGGAATTGGAGGGTTAACCCTCAAGAAAGTAGACCAAGATTCTCCCAACATTAAAATTGGAGCTTACAGCGCAAGATTTCAGACAAAAGTGATTCTGGTTCACAATGGAAATCGAGAGAGGTTGATGGGCCCAAATGCAAACCTCGCATGAGCTATCTATAGGTCCTGCGAGGTCAAATTCTTTAGCAAAATGAGACGGAATTCTCCCATTTTGAGACCAAGTGTCATGGCAGAGGCAGGAACTTGGGAGTGTTTCCCACTGTGGCGACCAGTGGGAAAAACACACCAAATCTTCCAGACCCAAACTCATTCCAGTCGTATTCAGTGTCTGAGCAGGTATAATGCTGTGTAGCCTGCCATCCTATCTGGGCGCCCATTGAAAAAGGTGCCCAACATCACTTATCCACCACTGAAGGAAGGAAGGTAGACCACCTGAAAATGAAGATAGATCTCTGGGAGCACTCAGTGATCCAGGAGGGTCCATCTTCTGGGCTGAGGTTGGAAGATGGACCCACATCAGGACACTTAATCTGGAAGGTCCATCTGCAGGTGCTCCCCCGACCTACTGCTGTGGTGTTCCAGTATCCAGGGCTGTGGGTGGCCTCCATCCTGAACTCCAGAGGCAGTCCCAGACATTGTTCAGATGAGACCTGACATTTGTCATGTTGTTCCAGATGTGTTTCACACCGACATCCTTTCCTGACAGCATTGCGGAGAATCTGCATCCATTAACGGGACACAAATGAGGTTCACGCTATCCTCTGGCGGGTTTTCTGACCCGCCATGGCGGGCATTAGTGAAAGATGCCGATGTAAAATCACGCTGCCGTGAAACCCATTTCTGGCCCTCCCGCCATATTGTCCCAATGGCGAGGGTTTAGGAGAATTCTGCTCAGGGCTTACTCACACACTTAATTTACATAACCAGACATTCGAGTCAAGATTTTTTTTCCCCAAATGTGGTTCACGCAGCTTGGAATGCATCCTGCAGTGACGTCCCGGGACTGAGGCGATTGACCATTAATCTCTTTCAGAGAGCCTATGACAAACACTACAGAAAAATTTTGTTCTGTGTTGTAACCATCCTATGATTCGATTTCAACAATTCAGTCTCCACCAATAAATGATTAGGACATCTTCCAAGACAGGGAATCCACCGAGATACTGTTCTAACTGGACATTTAACCATCAGCCTATAATTCAAAATTATTTCTGTAGCCAACTCAATTTTAGGAGGACAGAAACTGTAATTCTAATGCCAGATGATTATTCCACTATTCGAGTGAATGTACTACAAAAATTTCATTCGTCCAACGTGATACTTTACAGACATCTGTAGCCTTTATCAGTAAGGGGAGATTATAATTCAGGAGACATTTACCTATGGAATAATAACTACACTTTTAGAAGTAGTTCATAAGCTGCAAAAGACTTGGGGCACCTTGAGAATCTGAATATATCTTCTCCTTTCAAAGTGTTGAGATACAGTGCATCACCAATTTAAATGAAATAGAACACTATGAATTTCTAGTGTAAAAGTGTTACATTTATCCAGTTTACTAAATGCTCCTGTGACAAGTCGATTTTGAAGTTCAATCAGAAATCTAACATGCCTGGAAATCCACCCAGGATCTTGCTCAAGAATCTCCAAAAACAGTAAGAAATCCACACAAGTCATTTTTATTTGCTATATACAGATTATCCACTCTTAAAGGACAACAGTATAAAAAAGGTTCACAAAACGTAGACTAGAACTAAGTGGTTAGAACTATCAGGAAAGATTGAACAGGTTGGGGCTCTTTTCTCTTGAAAAGACTGAGGTGACCCAATAGCGGCCTTTAAAATTACAAAGGGGTTTCAACAGGGTAGAACGTAACGATGTTTCCACTTGTGGGGAGACCATCAGTAGGAGAGTCACTAGTGAACCCAATGGAGAATTCAGGGGAAATGTCTTTATCCAGAGTGATGAGAACTTGGAACTCACTACCACAGGGAGCGGTCATAGTGAATAGTATAGATGCATTTAAGTAGAAAAGCTGAATAAACATGAGGGAGAGACTAAGAGACGGATATGTTGATGGGGTGAGATGAAAAGGGGAGGAAAGAGGCTTGTTGCGCCAAAGTGACCTGTTTCTGTGCGTTCCATGTAATTCTACTCCACTTGGCATTAGTTGAATTGAATGCAAAGCAGAAGGAGCCA
This sequence comes from Mustelus asterias, assembly GCF_964213995.1. Classification (NCBI taxonomy): domain Eukaryota; kingdom Metazoa; phylum Chordata; class Chondrichthyes; order Carcharhiniformes; family Triakidae; genus Mustelus; species Mustelus asterias. The sequence goes on along the minus strand of NC_135834.1, from coordinate 13,842,980 downwards.
AGGCTTGGGGACTGCCTCCCACTTGTGCTGCTAGGTACTGTTGGCATTTAGACAGCTAAAATGCAGCTGTCTAGCACAAAGAACTGTGTAGCTGTATGTTGCCGATCCAGTTAGAGTTATTAGCCAACTGGAAAGAATGCTAGCCCACAGTGATGTCTGCGGCACAAGTTACTTGAAAAGATCTCAATGAGCCAAGTTGGCTAATCAATCATTAACAGTGCGCTGAAGTGATATGACCTGTCTGGCTCAGGCATCAAGTTAAGGAGCGTGTCATCCCGCTTTCAATCTCCTGTAAACAATTCCAAAGAGAAGATTCTTTCTCCCACAGTGATAAATACAGGGTGTAGCTCACGAGGTGGATAGCATGCAACTGAAACTCTTCTTTGGCACAAAAGTCCAAAAACATGTGGATAGTAACATGCTCCTGAAAATAGCCTGGCTACATCTCACATCCCAGGAGATGGCAATCGCATAAACTGGAGAGACAGAGAAAGTGCTCGACTCTGCAACCCAAAGTAGGCACCAAAAGTTGAATACATCAGCTTCTTGGTAATGCCTTTCAGCGCAGTTATCCCAAACCATCTCATCAGCTTTATGACAGATGTATCTGCGATGGGAGAAAAGATGCATTAAAACCTGTGATGTGCTAGGCAATTCAATGTACAGTTGCGCATCAAGGTAACAGTCGGTCCTCATTTATAGTTGCTTTTCTCAAAATTACAGTTAAGCAATTTTCCCATTAAAGCCAATGTAAAAGTTATGGTTAGGTCCTAGAGAACCTCTCTCATCATTATACCGTGAGTTGAAATACTTTACATTGTTAAATTCCAATATTGGTAAATGAAATAACTTTCAAAGTAATATTTTTAAATAAGAAAGAAATGATAACTTTCTGCTCGCTACTGATCCTGCTTCCCAAACCTCCCGCTCACCACACATTCCACTATCTGAGCTTCCCGGATGCTGCCGACTTGGACTTGCAGCATCTCTTGCTCCCCAACCCACCTACTTGCTTTCCACCCTCTGATTTGTGATCTCTGCCACTTCCTGACTCGCTCTCTCACCGAAGTTCCCACCCCCCTGCTCGTTACTTCCGTCTCTTGAACCCACGTTGGTCCAGATCCAATTCGAAACTCCGGGGTTGAGAGAGTTTGGTTAAGTGTGATGCGAATGTGCCAAGCTGGGACTGTGATAATAGATTTTTTTTTTTTTTTTTAATTGCTCCAGTTCGCCTCTTCCCTCTCCTGGACCCTCGCAGTGCTCGAGGGCTTGGAAAGGAGCGGAGAGAGGCAGGAGGAATAGCTTTGACTCAAGTCTTTGACTCAAATCATTAACACAAAATGATGGCACTAGGATCCCGGGGACATAACTGCAGGGGCCTGTTGGAAATGTGTGCAGCAGACAGCGATATTGCGCAAAGGTAAATCATTCCTGGCCTCACATACATTTAAAAAACATTGATTATAACAGCCCCAGCTCAGCACTTGTCACGGTCAGGACCCACAGTTTCACAACACTGGAGCTCTGGCTTTGATTGGTTCTGGACTTCAGACTTAACGGGAACGCAGGTTCAGGAGAGGGAAGTGGGAGATTTGACGACAATCTTCAGCAGGAGGGTGAGGCAGGGAGCAGCAGAGGCCACAAGTGGGAGGATCGACAGAATGAGGGTGGGTTAGGGAGTGGGAGGCCGATCCAACATGGCGCCAATTGGGTCATGCGGTCCTACATCAGAATGGCGGTTAATGACTTTAAATTGAATATCGCAACAGTTAAACAAGAATACCGGCCCCATTAATTGACTGATGTTAAAGCGAGACAAAATGGGGACTTGCTCTGCTTGAAAAGCCCTGGTCTAAAATGTCAAAGTGCAAAAGAGAAGTATTTTTGCCCCCCCCAAAGATGTTTTGGTTTTAATAGAATTTGCAAGTATCAATTAAGACAAAAGACCTACAACCGACATAACACTTACAATTGCTTACAAACATAAGCAGTGCGATTTCTTGCAGCAAATAATTTTTTGCATTCTTTTCAAAATGACCTACCACATACGGGCTTTGCGCAGGATACTTGCAATGGAGTGCATTGTCCTTCACAGGGGCTCGCATTGCCATGCTAGGTTTGCCACAGAAGAAGTTGCTGAAAGTATTCTCGTCATCAAGAGTCGATGGGGCATTCCGCAGTGCCATACCATCGTTATTACCTACACCAAGAAAATCCAGACAATAAAATAAAACCCACAGCCATGGTCTCTTTACAGCTTCCAATCTAAACAATGTTTTCAGTTTGTAATAATTTCAAAGTTGATAAAAATGTTCTATAGGGAAAATACCTGGATTTGGGTTAGACGGCTTATAATTTTGGATATTCGTTTTCATAGATACCGTATGTGCCAGGCTGAGTTTGCCATTGATAACATTAAAAGCATTAATTCCAACATTCGATAGGATGCTCTGTAGAGCCATTGGATTACTCAGAAAATCTTCATCACTATTGCCTACAATTGTACAGAAAAATAGTTATTTTAGATCCTTCCTGATGGAAACACTACACACAATTTTACATAGCCTTAAAAATGTAGTATACAAGCACTACACCACACCGTAATTCAAGAGGCTCAAAAGAATATCAAATTAAACTTATTGCCTACATATATTCTGCAATAATTTTACAATGAAGTTATGCAAACTGGAATTCTCCCAAAGGGACAAAAATGTGTTTCTAGCTATTTTATATTCATAGAATCCCTATGGTGCAGAAGGAGACCATTCGGCCCATCGAATCTGCACCAACAACAATCCTACCCAAGCCCTATCCTTGTAAACCTACGTAATCCCCCTGACACGGAGAGAAAATCCCACACAGACCTGTTTGCCGTAACCCCAAGTATTTATCCTGCTAATCCCCCTAACCTACACATCTTGGGACACTAAGGGGCAATTTAGCATGGCTAATCCCCCTAACCTACACATCTTGGGACACTAAGGGGCAATTTAGCATGGCTAATCCACCTAACCTGCACATCTTTGAACTGTTGGGGGAAAATCAGAGCACCCGGGAGGAAACCCACACAGACACGGAGAACTTGCAAACTCTACACAGTGACCAGAGGCCGGAATTGAACCCGGGTCCCTGGCGCTGTGAGGCAGCAGTGCTAACCACTGTGCCACCATGCCGCTCAATATTATGTACATCTTTTAAAAATGTATTTACGGGATGTGGGCATCACTGGCAAGGCCAGAATTTATTGCCCATCTCTAATAGCCCTTGAGAAAGCGGTGGTGAGCTGCCTTTTTGAACATTCAAATACCATGGGGAAAAAGTGAAATTTATCTTATACGCGCATAGAGCTACATCACTTGAGGGTCTACCAAAGAGGATTGTTTCATCCAAACTAGTTTGAGTCTTTACACATTGGTCAAATTATTTTCCACTTCTGGGAATAATGGGAGGACACAATGGACATTTCACCTATTCTCCATACGGTGATTAAGGATTCATTGTTAGCCAAGACATGATACCCCGCACTTGGCAGTGAATTGGCAAATATTTATTCACAAGCCTGCAGATGGAAACTGCCATCCACCCGTGAACAATGAGAAAGTCCAGGCTAACATGGCGTTCCATCTTTGTGAAAATTTGAGCCTACGGACCACTTGACTTGTATTTCACAAATTTGTTTGCGCCACTTTTCAAGAATATCTATCACAGGAGCAGAAGTCACATGATGCCAAACAAAGCTGCAGGGCATGGCACGCAGGTAGTGAACAAGATGCCGCAATTTTACTAGCAAGTCCACCTTAGGCAAACCAGTTCTAAATCTCAGCTATTGCACCTGGAGGGAGGTGCACCAATTAAACATTTTTTGCAGTCTCAGCATTCAGCTTTGATTATCATTCATGATAATCTCTTTTTGGAATGTTGATTGAGGGATAAATATTGGTCAGGGTAGAGGAGAACTCCCTTGCTGTTCTTTGAAATAGTGCCATGGGCTCTTTGTCCACGTGAGAGAACAGACAGGGACTTAACATCTCACCAGAAGATGGCACTCCATCAGTACAGTATTCCCTGAGTGATTCCCTGCACTGGAGTATCAGCCTAGACTTTGTGCTCAAGTCTCTGGAGTGGGACTTGCACCTACAACCATCCGACTCGAGAAGCGGGAATGCTACTCAATGAGCTTCAGCTAACGTCATACCCACACAAAGGATGTGTGCTTTGTAGCAATAACAGGGACCAATGGACCTGTGGCGGCTTCACTGAGATCTGCTGCAGACTCCAAGCAGTGGTCAGAGACCAATGGGTGCTTCCACTTCAGTAGGAACAGACTGTAGCTCTGCTGACAGTAAATACCTTGTACCCTGCAGACTGCCTTCCGAATTATCCTTGTGATCCTGCCCTCGGATTTCTCCCAAGAGAAGCGGTGTTCAGAAAGAGTAGGCTGGATCCAGTTCACTGGACTCCATCGTAATAAAATAGAATGTGCACCGATTCTTGTGAAATTTACACTTCTGCAGGAAAGGTTGCACTTATTTGGAAATTATTTTCCCCACTCAGGTGAAGATTACTGACATGGTCACATCAGGCTGAGTTCTTGGCATGGTGTAGGATGAGAAGGGAATGTTCCTTTATTTGAAGGCGGAGGAGGAGCCGATGGAGGCAGCACTGATGCTAAAGACAGACTGTGTTACATAGAAAATTTCAGTGATGAGATGTGGTCGGATGGCCTTTGTGGTAAATGCTGCCCAATTCTCCTCTACTCCATCCTGTGTCGCTCTTCAAAATATCTGTACCTGAAGCACCCTCACTGTGGAAAGGAGGGTGAAAATTTCCTGGTGGTCTCATCCTAACAGAAGTCCAGATGAATTCTTGGTTTAACCTATCACAAGTGCTTTGAGTGTGTAAGAGCAGGAAGCTGGGTGCTGCAGTGTCAATGGCCCTCATTTTAATGCAGTAGTGTCTCATATTTAGCTGTCTGAAAGAGTGATATTTTATAATGTGCCGTGCATCAATTTTAATTGAAAATATATTTAAAAATAAACTTACCTGGACAATTCAGCTAGGCACTACATTGGCATGGTGCGAGGTTTGATCAGTTATCAGCTTTGCCGCTTTGTGCACCGCCCTATTCCCACTGAGTGACCCATGACCCAACCCAGCATGGCCCAAATTGCCTGACCCGAAATCCAGCAAGATCCAAAATCTGGTATGACCCTGGTCCCAAGGTTGCTGGTTTGCTATACCTGTATAGGAAAACTAGGTCAACTGGGGCTGGCAGATCACAGGAAGGGCCAAAATAACCCATGGAAATTAGCATGTGGGGGAAAAAGATCAAGTGCGAGGCTGAAACTCAAACAGCATCTACCCTTTTATTTTGCCACAAAACCTTGCCCCAATTATGCACTGAAATCTGGGCAAAATGGCATGGAAGTTCTCCACTAAATCTTTTACTATCTGAATTTCTTCACTCACTGTACAAGCGGTTTTATCATGTTCTCTTTGGTTAGTCATCTGTGCAAAACATGCCAATTACATCTTGAAATCGAAGATTTCAAGTGGACATCCCAAACCTATTGTATTTGTCTTGGGGGCATTTTACTCTTTACTTGAAACACAAAGGTTTGTAGAGAAGGAGTCAAGTTTTAGACAATTGCCAACTCTTCAAGATCCCAAGACTATGGACTGAAAGATTTGAAATGGGATACACCTTCTGACAATTGAAGTCAATCTTTGACCTGAATTTGAAATGTAGTGTTAACACCCCCTCTATTTTGATCTCGATTATTCTAATTTACATCCTACAATTTTACAATCTCGCTCCATCTTTCCATTTACCACAAGAATGGATCTTCTGCTTAAACTCACCATTAACCTTGAACCATTTTCCCTTTTCTCCTGCAGAACAGAAAGAGAAAACTGCCACACCTTCAGCCCAGTAAGGGAATAAAACTGAATTACCAGAAAGGAGTTCTGCTTTTGCTGAAGGCAGCTGCAAGGTAACGTCATGTCACTCATTTACTAAAGTGGGATCACAGGCATAGGGACAGGGTAAAGATTCCACAGTTCTTCTCTCCGCATTCCCAACAATCACATATTTTGGTAACACTAACAGAGACAAGCAATCCACACATTTCAGTCAAACTAGGCTTGGATTTGGTACATTTGGGCCAATTCGGTGTATTGGCTCACATGGATACTTTCACCCATCCAAAACAGAACCCTGATCGCACATGCCCCGAAATGCATTCTACCCTCTTCAAGATTTCATCAAAGGATTTATTCCAAGCACCTGCATTAATGTTTTCATTCCGTAGCATCTCTGTTTTTGACTTTTCTGGTGGCAAAGGCAGTTTGATCTCAGGTGCTGAATTCTGGATGTAGGAACTCTTAGTTTTACTTGGAGTTGCATTTGTCTGCCAAGGAGCAAAGCTGGAGACAGATAAGAATAGTCAAACTATATTATTACCATAAGCACTAAACCAGAAGATAGATCAGAAATTCAAGATCATTGAATGCTATTGATAACTTGGACTCAATCCTGTTAAAAGTACTTTTCATGCAATAACTAGGGAAGATTAGCACAATATAAGTTTGTAGTACAAATTCAGAATATCAGTGTTGAACACCATCTTATGCTCACAGCTTAAAAGATTTTATATATAGATCACCTCTTTCCCAATAATTTACATAATAAAAGAATAAAGGACCCCATTCTCCAACTATTGGTCAGGAACAGGCTACCTGCTCAGACTCGCTTGTAAAAATAAAGGAAATTAATTGAAAATCTTTCAAGTAATGTTTCAGTCAATAAGGAAAAAATGCTGGACTTGGAGGCAAATAGTACAGGCTGTTAAACAGGCACATCGACCATGATTAACCTCCAAAACTTTCTACAGCGGATGACAGTCCCGCTTTGTATTTTCACAAAACAATATTGCTCTAATAGCTTGTGAATTGAACATAAGAACATAAGAAATAGGAGCAGGAGTAGGCCATCTAGCCCCTCGAGCCTGCCCCGCCATTCAATAAGATCATGGCTGATCTGAAGTGGATCAGTTCCACTTACCCGCCTGATCCCTATATTCCCTTACCGATCAGGAATCCATCTATCCGTGATTTAAACATATTCAACGAGGTAGCCTCCACCACTTCAGTGGGCAGAGAATTCCAGAGATTCACCACCCTCTGAGAGAAGAAGTTCCTCCTCAACTCTGTCCTAAACTGACCCCCCTTTATTTTGAGGCTGTGCCCTCTAGTTCTAGTTTCCTTTCTAAGTGGAAAGAATCTCTCCATCTCTACCCTATCCAGCCCCTTCATTATCTTATAGGTCTCTACAAGATCCCCCCTCAGCCTTCTAAATTCCAACGAATACAAACCCAATCTGCTCAGTCTCTCCTCATAGGTCAACACCCCTCATCTCTGGTATCAACCTGGTGAACCTTCTCTGCACTCCCTCCAAGGCCAATATACCCTTCCGCAAATAAGGGGACCAATACTGCACACAGTATTCCAGCTGCGGCCTCACCAATGCCCTGTACAGATCAGCAAGACATCTCTGCTTTTATATTCTATCCCCCTTGCGATATAGGCCAACATCCCATTTGCCTTCTTGATCACCTGCAGACTGGGTTTTTGCATCTCATGCACAAGGACTCCCAGGTCCCTCTGCACAGCAGCATGTTGTAATTTCTTTCCATTTAGATAATAATCCAGTTTGCTATTATTTCTTCCAAAGTGAATAACCTCGCATTTGTTAACATTATACTCCATCTGCCAGATCCTTGCCCACTCACTCAGCCTGTCCAAATCTCTCTGCAGACCTTCTACACCCTCCACACGATTCACTTTTCCACTTATCTTTGTGTCGTCTGCAAACTTTGTTACCCTTCACTCAGTCCCCTCCTCCAGATCGTCTATATAAATGGTAAATAGTTGAGGCCCCAGTACCGATCCCTGCGGCACGCCACTAGTTACCATCTGCCAACCAGAAAAGCACCCATTTATTCCGACTCTCTGCTTCCTGTCGGATAGCCAATCCCAAATCCATGCTAACACCCTACCCCCAACTCCGTGACCCCCAATCTTCTTCAGCAACCTTTTGTGAGGCACCTTATCAAACGCCTTTTGGAAATCCAAAAACACCGCATCCACCAGTTCCCCTCCGTCAACCGCACTAGTCACATCTTCATAAAAATCCAACAAGTTCGTCAAGCACGACTTTCCCCTCACGAATCCATGCTGCATCTGCTTAATCGAACCATTCTTATCCAGATGGCCTGCTATTTCTTCTTTAATGATGGATTCCAGCATTTTCCCAACTACAGACGTTAAGCTAACCGGCCTGTAGTTACCCACCTTTTGTCGATTTCCTTTTTTAAACAGCGGCGTAACATTAGCCGTTTTCCAATCCGCCGGCACTACCCCAGAATCCAACGAATTTTGATAAATAACCACTAACGCATCCGCTATTACCTCTGACATTTTATTTCTTGTTAACCACATTTCAGCCAGCCTGTGCAGTGAGTAGAATTAGCCATAGTCCCCAAAGAACCATAGGAACCTCTCTGTTAGAGAGAGGCAAGTGGTTATATAGCTTAAGAGGCAGCATTTCACATCAAGCGTGGAGGCTGCCCTTAATGAAATACTACAGCTGGCCCGGGGATTGAGTCCATGCCATTGGTGTCATCCTGCACCACACTCTAACCATCTAGCGACCCCCACAGGGAGTAGAAATATCTGGAAGAACAGTATGTCACAGTGCAACATTCCAGTTATTTCATCACCAACCAGCCTTGTACATCATTTTACACATTAACCTCACTTAAAATAGTCAGCATCCAAAATAGTATTTTTTGAAACTCTGATCAGTTATTCAACATTGGCTTGGCTAAAGGACTGGTCCAGGAGGGAGGGCTTCATTTTCCTAGATCAATGGGAAGTTTTCAGGAGAGGATGGCACCTGTACAAGAAGGACGGGTCACAACTAAGTTGGAAGGGCACGAATATCCTGGCTGGGAGTTTTGCTAGTGCAGTTCGGGGGGGGTTTAAACTAGTATGGCAGGGGGGAGGGGATCAAAATATTAGGTCTACAAGTGTAGAGGCTGGGGACGAGCTTGGGGCTGGGACAAGGCTGGCAAAGAAGAAGAGCACTCTGGGGGAGGATGACCTCACTGGGCCTGGAGGTCTGGAGTGCTTATACTTCAATGCAAGGAGCGTAGCAGGTAAGACAGATGAACTTAGGGCCTTAATGCTCACGAGGAATTTGGATGTGGTTGCGGTGACAGAGACTTGGTTGAAAGAGGGGCAGGACTGGCAGCTGAATATTCCGGCGTACAAGTGTTTTAGGCGAGACAGAGGAGGGGTCAAAAGAGGTGGGGGAGTAGCAGTATTAGTTGGAGAGCATATTACAGCGGTGCAGAGGGAGGACAATTCAGAGGGGTCGTGTAACGAGTCACTCTGGGTGGAGCTTAGAAACAGGAAGGGCGCAGTCACTATGTTGGGGGTGTACTACAGGCCCCCCAACAGCCCAAGGGAAGTGGAAGAATGGATATGTCAGGAGATACTGGATAGGTGCAGGAAAAATAGGGTTGTTGTAGTGGGAGACTTCAATTTCCCTGGTATAGACTGGAAATCGCTGAGAGCAGGGACTCTGAATGGGGAGGAATTTGTAAAATGCGTACAGGAGGGTTCTTTGGAACAATATGTAGATAGCCCGACTAGAGAGGGGGCTATACTGGACCTCGTACTGGGGAATGAGCCCAGTCAGGTCTTCAAAGTTTCGGTAGGGGAACATGTGGCAAATAGTGACCACAATTCTGTTAGCTTTAGGATAGTGATGGAAAAGGATGAGTGGTGTCCCAAGGGTAAGGTGTTGGATTGGGGGAAGGCTAACTTTAGTGGGATTAGGCAGAAATTGGCAGCTCTTGATTGGGAGAGGCTGTTTGAGGGTAAATCCACATCTGGCATGTGGGAGTCTTTTAAGGAACAGTTGTTAGGGCTACAGGACAGGCATGTGCCTGTTAAAAAGGATAGGATTCGAGAACCGTGGATAACCAGGGAAATTGAGGGACTGGTCAAAAAGAAAAGAGAGGCGTATGGTAGGTCCAGGCAGCTAAAAACGGAGGGAGCTCTGGAGGAGTACAAAGAAAGTAGGAAAGAACTCAAACGGGGAATTAGAAGAGCAAAAAGGGGTCACGAAATGTTCTTGGCAGACAGCATTAAGGAGAATCCCAAGGCATTTTATTCATACGTTAGGAACAAAAGGGTTGTCAGGGAAAAAAAATCGGACCTCTCAGGGACAAAAGTGGGGAATTATGCTTGGAGCCCAAAGAAGTAGGGGAGATCCTAAGTGAATACTTTGCGTCGGTATTCACAAAGGAGAGGGATGTGTTGACTGGGAGTGTCTCGGAGGGGAGTGTTGAACCGTTGGAGAAAATTTCCATTACAAAGGAGGAAGTGTTAGGTTTGTTAGAGAATTTAAAGACTGACAAATCCCCAGGGCCTGATGGAATCTATCCAAGGCTGCTCAGGGAGATGAGAGATGAAATCGCTGGGCCTCTGACGCAAATCTTTGTCTCGTCACTGGACACAGGTGAGGTCCCAGAGGATTGGAGGATAGCTAATGTGGTCCCGTTATTTAAGAAGGGTAGGAAGGATAACCCGGGTAATTATAGGCCGGTGAGCTTGACGTCCGTGGTGGGGAAGTTGTTGGAGAAGATTCTTAGAGATAGGATGTATGCGCATTTAGAAAGGAATAAACTCATTAACGATAGTCAGCATGGTTTTGTGAGAGGGAGGTCATGCCTCACTAACCTGGTGGAGTTTTTTGAAGAAGTGACCAAAATGGTTGACGAGGGAAGGGCCGTGGATGTCGTCTATATGGACTTTAGTAAAGCGTTTGACAAAGTCCCTCATGGTAGGCTGGTGAAAAAGGTTGGATCTCATGGGATAAAGGGGGAGGTGGCTAGATGGGTGGAGAACTGGCTTGGTCACAGAAGACAGAGGGTGGTAGTGGAAGGGTCTTTTTCCGGCTGGAGGCCTGTGACTAGTGGTGTTCCGCAGGGCTCTGTATTGGGACCTCTGCTGTCTGTGATTTATATAAATGATCTGGAAGAAGGTGTAACTGGGGTGATCAGTAAGTTTGCGGACGACACAAAATTGGCAGGACTTGCAGATAGTGAGGAGCATTGTCAGAAGCTACAGAAGGATATAGATAGGCTGGAAATTTGGGCAAAGAAATGGCAGATGGAGTTCAATCCTGATAAATGCGAAGTGATGCATTTTGGTAGAAATAATGTAGGGAGGAGCTATATGATAAATGGCAGAACCATAAAGGGTGTAGATATGCAGAGGGACCTGGGTGTGCAAGTCCACAGATCCTTGAAAGTGACGTCACAGGTGGAGAAGGTGGTGAAGAAGGCATATGGCATGCTTGCCTTTATAGGACGGGGCATAGAGTATAAAAGTTGGGGTCTGATGTTGCAGATGTATAGAACGTTGGTTCGGCCGCATCTGGAATACTGGTCACCACACTACCAGAAGGACGTGGAGGCTTTGGAGAGAGTACAGAGGAGGTTTACCAGGATGTTACCTGGTATGGAGGGGCTTAGTTATGAGGAGAGATTGGGTAAACTGGGGTTGTTCTCCCTGGAAAGACGGAGGATGAGGGGAGACTTAATAGAGGTGTATAAAATTATGAAAGGCATAGATAGGGTGAACGGTGGGAAGCTTTTCCCCAGGTCGGTGGTGACGTTCACGAGGGGTCATAGGTTCAAGGTGAAGGGGGGGGGGGGGAAGGTTTAACACAGATATCAGACGGACATATTTTACACAGAGGGTGGTGGGGGCCTGGAATGCGCTGCCAGGCAAGGTGGTGGAGGCAGACACACTGGGAACGTTTAAGACTTATCTAGACAGCCATATGAACGGAGTGGGAATGGAGGGATACAAATAGAATGGTCTAGTTTGGACCAGGGAGCGGCGTGGGCTTGGAGGGCCGAAGGGCCTGTTCCTGTGCTGTATTGTTCTTTGTTCTATTATATATATTCATTTATGTTTGATTTACTTTACCAGCCCTTTTCCTTTCTTCACAAATGGGAAAGGAATTATTTTGTGCTTACTAAGTTTCTTTGTTGACTGCCTCACTCTGGTCAAGTTTCAGGGATGCAATGCTAGGACCCAAGTCTCTGCATTCTTGGTGAGCTGCTGGCCTGCTGCCATGGTTTTGGATTGGTTTTGATTCAATTGCAGCCTGATCTGTAGCTGCCATTGGACACTGGGCATGAACTGGATAATTTTCCTCTGATTCAGTTGACTCTTTCTTGGTTACCACTTGTACATTTTGATCTGTGCTCACGAGCGGAGTTGACTTGGATCCTCTGGATGTTGCAAAGTTGAATGGAACTGGCTGGGTACAGGCCTTTTTGGCAGTTGCCTGTTTCTAAAATGATATAAAAGAGTATTAAAGATGTGATCAACTGCCTTTGAAATAAAAACATTCAAATTAAAACATGACAAAGATACTGGCAACACTAATGTACTAAATTCAGTGGGGTTTAATCAGAGATGAACGATACAATTTGTCAATTTCAAACTCAGTCAGGTCGTGTTAAGCAATTAAAACTGGGGAGGAATTTCTCATTGTGAATGGACAGTGATATTTTCTGAAATAGTCTCAAAATCTAGAAAACAAAAACGTGGTTTGGACTAGCAGAGTAATTCAAGAAAACAGCTTTGAATGCTGGGGCAGGGCATCTTGTTGCAAAAGTTCTGAAATGTGTTGAACTAGCTACATGGCAATATAGAGTCTAAAAGTAAAATCAAAAAATCTCTTAAGTATTTTGTTTAGGAATATTTTTTCCAAAAACAGACATGCTGCCAAAGCTTTTCAACTTGCAATCATCAGGCTAAATGCAAGAATGCCAAATTTCAAATGATCACAACAATAATATTCAAGTTCTGTACTGCCAAACGACTGTTTGAATCATTTCTCATTTGTACAAAATTCAACCTCATAACAATAAATACAAGCTAGCTCCACGTCAACTTGTCACTGTATAACACACTGCAAGTTTTTAAAGTTACCTGGAAAGCATGGGGTGCAGCAATTTACAAAACAATAGAAAGATCCTAAATTATATCCCTTGTCATCTTTGCTCAGCTAGATATTCTAGCTATGATAGTGATAGGCGTGTACATTCCTTCTCCATGTCTGAGGGCTGAAGGAGGAGGAAGAGACATGATAGGGCTCCCACTCCTGCTAGAAAGTGTGCGTTCAGGTTTCAAGACTGGGACAGAATTAGCTAGGACTGATTTTCCCTCCGCGTGTTCAAACAACTTCCGACCCCACACTTAAATGGCTACCTCATTGAGTGATCAGAAGGATATTGGCAGCCATGGAACCTCCAACTATCATGAACCAACACCTAGAGGATAGAATTGGGGAAAGGGAGGCTTTTCCTGACTGCATGACACAAGTCATAAGTGTGACCAATGCACTGGATTTTTACAATTCTCTTCTGATCATAACAGAAAAAGCAACTGGTCGGAGAGGGAGATTAAATGTTACAACTGGTTTTGTTAATGATTAAATTCCCTCGAGATCTTTACAAGTTGCAACTATACATGACCAAAATTCATTCACACTGCTTCCATGTCTCTTGGTTACCCAACTAGAAAAAAATCTAAACATTTGCCTCATAGATGTTTTGAGATTAGTACTTTCACAGTTTTACTTTGAATTGAAGCTAAAATTTAGCACTTAATCTCAGGATATGGTGTTCAATAAACTAATGGGTACTTTAGAAAATCTTGCCGGTTAAGAGAGCTACATTAAATTTTAGAAGCCAGCACCTCAAGTTCAATTTCTGCTGATGTTTGGCCTGTGAAATCAAATTACATGGTTTGAAATTCAGTAACACTGCTTTTATTTATGGAGGCTGAGTAACTTAGTTGGTTAAAAAAATACAAAGAGACTTGCATTTATACCACACTTTTCATGACCACCAAACATCTCAAAGTGCTTTACAGCCAATGAAGTATTTTTTGAAGTGTAGTCACTGTTGTAACGCAGAAAACACGGCAGATAATTTGCCCTCGGAATCTGTTTTAGTGATGGTGATCGAGGGTTAACTGCTGGCTAGGACACCAGGGTAACTCCGCTGCTGTTCTTTGAATAGTGCCATCCAAACTGTCAGATAGGGGCCTTGGTTTTAACATCTCATCCACCAGTGCAATTCTTCCTCAGTACTGCACTGGAAAGTCAGCCTTGATTTTGAACTTGAATCCACAACTTTGTAATTCACAGGCAAATGTGCTACCCTGAGGCACAGTTGACAGACTATTCACCTTTGATCTAGCCTGGCTTGGAGATGAACATCCACCTAAAGTGGTATTGAGGTTTGAGGCAATGTACACCTAGCTCCCATTGGATATGGACTGGAGCATCCATGTCCATTGTTATAGAACTTTTATGCTCCAGTCCATATCCAATCTCACTAAACAGTCAAAACTGGAAGGACTGGGGTCTGAAATTCACATTGGTGTATAAGCGGCACTTCCTCTGGCCTTGGAGTGCACAAATCACAACATATTAAAACCAAAGTGGAATTACAGTTATCATTCCCAGCTGCGAGAGCCCTTACTTTGAGCACACAATGAAAAATAGGTACAGAATACATTTCTCAGGACAACATGTAGTAAAATAAACTATGATCATTGCTGGTTTGGTCACATGGATCAATTTCAGAACAGCCAGTGCCAAAGAAAAGCTTGCTGAAACAATCCAATCATGCTTCTTTGGGGTAGTTTTCCTAATTTTGCCTTTATGGTGGGGATCTACACTCACCAAGAGTACACTAGGTGACGTACATGTCTGAATTCCCAAACAGTTATTCAGGCAATCAGCAAATGTGGTTCCACACCAGGAACATCAAGTCATAAAATGATCTTTCATTTGTACAAAAAATGAACAGAGTGGAGCACCTGACGGTTGGGATAACATCAATAAATTTTTCAAGTTTTGCTACCATCTAGAAGGACAAGAGCAGCAGATACTTGGGAACACCACCACCCAAGGTCCCCCTCCAAGTCACTCACCATCCTGACTTGGAACTATATCGCCGTTCCTTCACTGATCAAGACGACAGCTCACCACCACCTTCTCAAGGGCAACTAGGAATGGATAATAAATGCTGGTCTAGCCAGTGACCTCCACATCCCATTAACAAAAAAAAGCTACAGAACAGCATAACCAGAACCCCTCATTGAGTGACTGATTGCCAAAAATTCAATGGTCCCTCAGGTTCAGGAGATGATCATGCAAGCTTTTCTCTTGAGCACAATTGGGGAACTAAAGTAAGAATGAATTAATCATTTTCCTTCAAATCATTTTTACAGCACAGAAACAGGGTGTTTGGCCCAACAGGTCTAGGCCAGTATTTATGCTCCACATGAGCCTTCACCAGCTCCTCTTCATCTAACCCTATCAGCATATCCTCTATTCCTTTCTCCCTCATGTGCTTAGCTAGCATATCCTCAAATCCGTCTGCACAATTCGCCTCAAATACCTCTTGTGGCAATGAGTTCCGCATTCTCACCACTCCCTGGATAAATACGTTTTTCTGGAATTCTCCTATCAGATTTATTAGTGATTATATTAAATGACTTCATCTTCTGGTCTCCCTCACATGTAAACAGCTTTCAAACCTTCCCTTTCATTATCTTAAAGGCCTCTATCAACTCACCCCCCCCACCCGATCTTCTCTTTTCTAGAGAAAGCTCCAGCCTGTCTAATCTTCTGTGCAGAAACATCTCCCACTGCCCTGATATTGCGATGCAAACTTTTCCCAATCTCACAATAAAGATCAGCAAGTTCAACAATGCATAGCAATCCCACAAGTCATGGATAACCTTACCTTCTGGAATTTTTGATCCCAATTCTGATGCAACTTTTTGAAGTCTGGAACAGATTTGACTTTGAACTTTTTCACTGGTATAGGCAGTCTACTGCCACTCATAGCAGCTCCTTTCCCTGGCCTCACTGGTCTTAGACAGTTTTCTTTGTTGGCCACAGTTGGTTTCATGGGTCGAGCCTTTTGAGTGAGGCATTCATTTCTACCAAAAAAACCAAATAGTTATTTTGTGTGCCATGTTTTATGGTACATTAACACCGCATACAATATCAAAGCAAAATTACTTTTCTATCAGATAACAATAGTGTACTGAAACTAATCACCATGTGTATATGTATCTATAGCATTCATGGGTGTTTAGTCAACGTGGCTTTTACGGATGCACCATAGACAGCATCCTTTCCAGATGTATCAAAGCTTGCGATGGCTCCTGCTCCGACCAAGACCACATGAAACCACAAAGGGATGTGAACGCAGCCTAGTCCATCACACAAACCAGCCTCCCATCTATTGACTCTGTCTACACATCCTGCTGCCTCGGAAAAGCAGCCAGCATAATCAAGGACCCCACGCACCCCCGGACATTCTCTCTTCCACCTTCTTCCATTGGGAAAAAGATACAAAAGTCTGAGATCACGTACCAACTGACTCAAGAACAGCTTCTTCCCTGCTGCCATCAGACTTTTGAATGGACTTAACTTGCATCAAGTTGATCTTTCTCTACACCCTAGCTCTGACTGTAACACTATATTCTGCACCCTCTCCTTTCCTATATACGTTATGCTTTGTTTGTATAGCGTGCAAGAAACAATACTTCTCACTGTATACCAATACAGGTGACAATAATAAATCAAATCAAATGGTGTTGCACATGTTTTTGCTGGAAGGCCAACAAGAATGTCTTAGGCATTCCATTGGTCTCTTTCCTGGCACTAGATTGGTCAAGACCACATAATGAACTTTAGTTGCCAAATCTAAGGGCAAATCTTAAGGCAGCACGGTAGCACAGTGGTTAGCACTGCTGCTTCACAGCTCCAGGGACCTGGGTTCGATTCCCAGCTTGGGTCACTGTCTGTGTGGAGTTTGCACATTCTCCTCGTGTCGGCGTGGGTTTCCTCCGGGTGCTCCGGTTTCCTCCCACAGTCCAAAGGTGTGTGGGTTAGGTAGATTGGCAATGCTAAAATTGCCCCTTAGTGTCCTGAGATACGTAGGTTAGAGGGGCTAGTGGGTAAAATATGTAGGGACATGGGGGTAGGGCCTGGGTGGGACTGTGGTCGGTGCAGACTCAATGGGCCCAATGGCCTCTTTCCGTACTGTAGGGTTTCTATGATTTCTAAACACCAAGCTGTTCCACTAACTCATTGACCTGAAACATCAATTGTTTCTCTTTCCCCAGATGCTGCCTTACCTGTAAAGTATATTTATTAGTCACAAGGCTTATATTAACACTGAAATGAAGTTACTGTTAATTTCCCGTAGTCACCACACTCCAGTGCCTGTTTGGATCAATGCATCTAACCAGCACATCTTTCGGACTGTGGGAGGAAACCGGAGCACCCGGAGGAAACCCACACAGACACGAGGAGAATGTGCAAACTCCACACAGACAGTGACCCAAGCCGGGAATCAAACCAGAGTCCCTGGCGCTGTGAGAGAGCAGTATTTCCAGCATTTTTTTGTTTTATTTCTCATCTTACAGGCTAGCATTCGTTTCATCTCATCCTCCCTCAGGAAACTCCTGCAAGACAGAATGATAAAATCCCTACAGTGCAGAGGAGGCCATTCAGCCCATCAAGCCTGCATCAACTCTGACAGAAAGTCTTACCCAGGCCCTCTTTCCCCCGCTTTATCCCCTTAACCCCACACATTTAGCACGGCTGATCCATCTAACATATCCATCTTGGGACATAAAGGGCAATTTTATCATGGCCAAGCCACCTAATCTACACATCTTTGGACTGTGGGAGGAAACCCATGCAGACACAGGGAGAACATGCAAACGCCACACAGACAGACACCCACAGGCCAGAATTGAACCCAAATCCCTGGAGCTGTGAAGCAACAGTGCGAACCACCATGCTGGCATGATGCCGAGATTCTGTCAATGCTGCTCTTAGACTTTAAAAGGCACAGGAGCTAGCACCCTGATGGAAGTTCCCTCTACCATTCCTATCAGTACCTCCCTAAATAGTTAAGTTTAACTAAGTCCAAGGTGTATCAATGTGCACAAATCACAGAAATTAAGTTACAATGAAGCAAGAAGGTTAGATTTCGCAGGAAGGAAGGAAGGAAGGAAGGCAGTGTGCTTTCTGTTTAAATGGCCATCTTGGGTGTCAATACTGACGAAGGGTCATCTAGATTCGAACCGTTGGCTCTGTTCTCTCTTCCACAGATGCTGTCAGACCTGCTGAGGTTTTCCTTCTGTTTCTGATGTCAATACTGGATCTGCCCAGATGGGGTTATTTTCCACCATGAGTGATACACAGGGTATAACTGACTCCGGGTTGTTCTGGCCAGGGGCTATGTGAAGATGGAGGTGGCTTACCCACTGCCCTGTCGGCCCCACTGGTTATACTCACCTGGGGGCTGTTGAAGCCGATGCTCCCTTCAGGGTGGCGGCGGCCATTCTCGGTTGTTACAGGTAAGGCCTTTCTCGACGCAACTTCTTCTCCAACTTTATTCCTTCCCGACCGTAGCCCTTCGCTGTGACTCACTCAGGGAGTCTCGGTGCCGCTACCCGGGGCCTGTCTCGGGCCGCTGTCTCGGTGCCTGAACCCGGGCCTGTCTCGGTGCCGCTACCCGCTGTCTCTCTCTCTCTCTCCGCCCGTCGAGTTCATAAAAATATAGTCACGGTGCGATTGGTCCGTTCCTCCGCCGAACCGTCCAATCAGCCGCCGCGGAGCCAAAACATCACCAGGGCAACCGGTGAGATCGCGCCCGTTCTCGCGAGACTTGCTGCCAAAGCTCGAGCCCGCGCCAGCGCGCGCCAGCGGCGCGTGCGTGGATTGAAGCTTTCCCTCAGAAGTGCGCGGCAGAGACGAGGCCTTGCGATGTCCACTGGGGGAATGGCCCATCATTGAATTCCACACCCTTTTCTCTATGTTTTAATTACAGGGTGGATTATTGTTTGTCCCACTTTAATTTCATTGCTCCTTAAAGTCATTCTAGTTGGTACCAGAGAGGTCAGTTGCAGAGAAACCATTTGTAGGCGTGGTCTATAGACCCCCAAATAATAACTCTGAGGTGGGGAGGGCTGTAAACAAGCAAATAATGGATGCGTGCCAAAACGGAACAGCAATAATCATGGGGGATTTTAACCTGCATATTGATTGATTGACTCAAATTGGACGTGGAGGGCTTGAGGAAGAGTTCTTAGAATGATGTCGGGATAGTTTCATTGAACAGTATGTTACAGAACCTACGAGAGAGCGAGTTATCTTAGATCTGGTACTGTGTAATGAGTAAGAAGTCTCACGACACCAGGTTAAAGTCCAACAGGTTTATTTGGTAGCAAATACCATAAGCTTTCGGAGCACTGCTCCTTCGTCAGATGGAGTGGAAATGTGCTCTCAAACAGTGCAAACAGACAAAATCAAGTTGCAGAATACTGATTAGAATGCGAATCCTACAGCCAGCCAGGTCTTGTTTAAAGTCATTGTTTAAAGTCATTGTTTAAGACCTGGCTGGCTGTAGGATTCGCATTCTAATCAGTATTCTGCAACTTGATTTTGTCTGTTTGCACTGTTTGAGAGCACATTTCCACTCCATCTGACGAAGGAGCAGTGCTCCGAAAGCTTATGGTATTTGCTACCAAATAAACTTGTTGGACTTTAACCTGGTGTTGTGAGACTTCTTACTGTGTTCACCCCAGTCCAACACCGGCATCTCCACATCATCACTGTGTAATGAGACAGGTAGAATTAAGGATCTTCTTGTGAGGGATCCTCTTGGGTTGAGTGATCATAATATGGTTGAATTTCTGATGCAGATGGAGGGTGAGAAAGTAGGGTCCCAAACCAGTGTCCTCTGCTTGAACAGAGGGGAGTACGATAGGATGAGGGCGGAATTGGCTAATGTAGACTGGGGCAGACTGGTAGGTAGAAACATAGAAAAACTACAGCACAAACAGGCCCTTCGGCCCATAAGTTGTGCCGAATACATCCCTACCTTCTAGACCTACCTATAACCCTCCATCCTATTAAGCTCCATGTACTCATCCAGGAGTCTCTTAAAAGACCCTATTGAGTTCGCCTCCACCACCACTGACGGCAGCCGATTCCACTCGCCCACCACCCTCTGTGTGAAAAACTTACCCCTAACATCTCCCCTGTACCTACTCCCCAGCACCTTAAACCTGTGTCCTCTCATAGCAGCCATTTCCACCCTGGGAAAAAGCCTCTGAGAGTCCACCCGATCTATGCCTCTCAACATCTTATACACCTCTATTAGGTCTCCTCTCATCCTTCGTCTCTCCAAGTAGAAAAGACCGAGCTCCCTCAGCCTATCCTCATAAGGCATGCCACTCAATCCAGGCAACATCCTTGTAAATCTCCTCTGCACCCTTTCAATCTTTTCCACATCCTTCCTATAGTGAGGCGACCAGAACTGAGCACAGTACTCCAAGTGGGGTCTGATGAGGGTCTTATATAGCTGCATCATTATCCCCGGACTCCTAAACTCAATCCCTCGATTGATAAAGGCCAAAGGTAGGACAGCTGAGGAAAGTGGAGGATTTTTAAGGAGACTTTTTAAAGGACTCAGCAAAAATATGTTCCGGTGATAAAGAAGGACTGTAAGAAAAGGGATAACCAGATGTGGATAACGAAGGAAATAAAGGAGAGTATTAAAATAAAAACAGATGCGTACAGAGTGGCCAAAAATAGTGGAGAATTAGTGGATTGGGAAAGCTTTAAAAAACAACAAAGAACGACTAAGAAAGCGATTAAGAAAGGAAAGATAGATTATGAAACTAAACTAGCTCAAAATATAAAAAATGATAGTAAAAGTTTTTATAAATATATAAAAAGGAATAGAGTGGCTAGAGTGAATGTTGGACCCTTGGAGGACGAGAGGGGGGATTTAATAGTGGAAAATGAGGAAATGGCTGAGACTTTAAATAAGTTCTTTCTGTCGGTCTTCACGGTGGAAGACACAAATAGTTTACCGAATATTAGAGATCGAGAGTTGGTGGGAGGTGAGGTCCTTAATACAATTGCTGTTACTAAAGAGGTAGTGCTTGGTAGACTAATGGGACTGAAGGTAGATAAGTCCCTGGGCCCGGATGGAATGCATCCCAGGGTACTGAAAGAAATGGCTGAGGTAATAGCAGATGCGTTAGTAGTAATTTATCAAAATTCGCTGGACTCTGGGGTAGTGCCGGCTGACTGGAAAACAGCTACTGTTACGCTGCTGTTTAAAAAAGGAAGTAGACAAAAGGCGGGTAACTACAGGCCGGTTAGCTTAACGTCCGTAGTTGGGAAGATGCTGGAGTCCATCATTAAAGAGGAAATAGCAGAGCACCTGGATAAGAATGGTTCGATCAAGCAGACGCAGCATGGATTCATGAAGGGAAAGTCGTGTTTGACAAATTTACTGGATTTTTATGAAGATGTGACTAGTGCGGTTGACAGAGGGGAACCGGTGGATGTGGTGTTTTTAGATTTCCAGAAGGCATTCGATAAGGTGCCTCACAAAAGGTTGCTGCAGACGATTGGGGTACACGGAGTTGGGGGTAAGGTGTTAGCGTGGATTGGGGATTGGCTATCTAACAGGAAGCAGAGAGTTGGAATAAATGGGTGCTTTTCTGGTTGACAGTTGGTGACCAGTGGCGTGCCGCAGGGATCGGTGCTGGGGCCTCAACTGTTTACCATTTACATAGATGATCTGGAGGAGGGGACTGAGTGTAGGGTATCAAAGTTTGCTGATGACACGAAGATGAGTGGGAAAGCGAATTGCGTGGAGGACGCGGAAAGTCTGCAGAGAGATTTGGATAGGCTGAGCGAGTGGGCGAGGATCTGGCAGATGGAATATAACGTTGGCAAATGTGAGGTTATCCACTTTGGAAGAAATAATAGTAAATTGGAATATTATTTAAATGGAGAAAAATTACATCGTGCGACTGTGCAGAGGAACCTGGGGGTCCTTGTGCACGAATCGCAAAACCTCAGTCTGCAGGTGCAGCAGGTGATCAAGAAGGCGAATGGAATGCTGGCCTTTATCGCGAGGGGGATAGAATATAAAAGCAGGGAGGTCTTGCTGCAACTATACAAGGCACTGGTGAGGCCACAACTGGAGTACTGTGTGCAGTTTTGGTCCCCTTATTTGCGGAAGGATATATTGGCCTTGGAGGGAGTGCTGAGAAGGTTCACCAGGTTGATACTGGAGATGAGGGGTGTAGCTTATGAGGAGAGACTGAGCAGATTGGGTCTGTACTCGTTGGAGTTTAGAAGGCTGAGGGGTGACCTTATAGAGACATATAGGATAATGAAGGGGCTGGATAGGGTAGAGGTAGGGAGATTCTTTCCACTTAGAAGGGAAACCAGAACTAGAGGGCACAGCCTCAAAATAAGTGGGGGCCGGTTCAGAACAGAGTTGAGGGGGAACTTCTTCTCTCAGAGGGTAGTGAATCTCTGGAATTCTCTGCCCATTGAAGTGGTGGAGGCTACCTTGTTGAATATGTTTAAATCGCGGGTAGATAGATTTCTGATCGATAAGGGAATTAAGGGATATGGGGAGCAGGCGGGTAAGTGGAACTGATTCGCTTCAGATCAGCCATGATCTTGTTGAATGGCGGGGCAGGCTCGAGGGGCTAGATGGCCTACTCCTGCTCCTATTTCTTATGTTCTTATGTAGTCACCATCTTTTGTCAAGGTGCTTCACAGTATTTTTCTTTTATTTAGACTTTAGGAGATCCGCACAAAACCGATGTGGAGGAGTTAATTCTACACAGCATTGGAATGAATTAATTTGCTACTATATAGGGTGGCACAGCGGTTGGCACTGCTGCCTCACCAGGGACCCAGGTTCAATTCCGGCCTCGGGTCACTGTCTGTGTGGAGTTTGCACATTCTCCCTGTGTCTGCATGGGTTTCCTCCCGCAGCCCAAAGATGTGTGGGTTAGCTGGATTGGCCATGATACATTGTACCTTAGTGTCCCAAGATGTGTAGGTTAGGAGGATTGGCCATGTTAAATTGCACCTCGGTGTCCAAAAATGTGCAGGTTGGGTGGATTGGCCATACTAAATTGCCCCTAGTGTTCAAATATGTGTAGGTTAGGGGGATTGACCATGTTAAATTAATTGCCTGTTAGTGTCCCAAGATGTGTAGGTTAGGGTGTTTAAGGTAAATATGTGGGGTTACGGGGATAGGGCCTGGGTGGGATTGTTATTGGCGTAGGCTCAATGGATCAGTTGGGATTATTATCAGTGCAGGCTCAATGGGCCGAAAGGCCTCCTTCTGCACTGTAGGGATTCTATGATTCTTAGTATCCTAAAATGTGTAGGTTAGCTGGATTAGCCATGGTAAATGTGGAGGGTTACGGGGATAAGGCCTTGGTAAGATGCTCTTCCGAAGGATTGGTGCAGACTCGATGGGCCAAATAGCCTCCTTCTGCACTGTAGGGATTCTGTCATTCTATACTGGCAATCCAGATGATCTACAGCCACAAACCCCATGTCTGCTATAATTTTGTGTCTCCTACCATAAATAGATGGATCTAGAATTCTGACATTGGGATAAGAGAGTGTGGATTTGCAGTGTAAACACGGCGGAATTTTTCAACCTAAGGCGCTGGTGGGATTTGCTGGTCCCGCTGCAGTGAACGGAGATTTGGCTGAGCACCAAACTCTCTGTCCCTGCTTGCAGTAGCGGCGAGGTGTGAATGGCTGGAAAATCCTGTAAGAAGTCTCACAACACCAGGTTAAAGTCCAACAGGTTTATTTGGTAGCACTTCAGCAGTCACGGGCATTCAGCCTCTGATCTTCGGGTAAGTGTTCTCCAAGCGGCCTTCACGACACACGACAATGCAGAATCGCTGAGCAAAAACTGATAGCCAAGTTCCGCACACATGAGGACGGCCTCAACCGGGATCTTGGGTTCATGTCACACTATCTGTAACCCCCACGACTTGCCTGGGCTTGCAAAATCTCACTAACTGTCCTGGCTGGGGACAATACACATCTCTTTAACCTGTGCTTAACCCTTAAGCACATTGTCTGTACCTTTAAGACTTGATTATCTATTAACACTCGCATTCCAACCATTATCTTGTAAAGTGAGTTTGTATCTATAAATGCCCTGTTTGTGAACAGAACTCCCACTCACCTGATGAAGGAGCAGCGCTCCGAAAGCTTGTGGCTTGTGCTACCAAATAAATCTGTTGGACTTTAACCTGGTGTTGTGAGACTTCGTACTGTGCTTACCTCTTCCTCGCCAGATTGGATAGACAATTTTTGACTGTCAGTTAATAAACATTTTAAGCATTTTCAATATTTTATAACAAACAACTGAGAATGTTCAAAGAAAATTAAAAGAAAATACTTTTTCAATGTCCCTCTAGTTTTTGTCCTAAGTTGCTCACAGCATCTCCACATCATGAAAAATCTCGGCCAGGGTATCAGATCACAAAATTGGGTCATCCTGCAAGTTATTCTATGTGTGATCACTCTGGTTGACTCAAGAATTTTGCATGTTTTCCCAGTTATAGGTTGCCAACCTTCCAGGTTTGCTCTGGAGTCTCCAGGAATTAAGGATTGATTTCCCAAACACTGCTGTGAGCAACCTAGGACAAAAACTAGAGGGACATTGAAAAAAGCATGTTTTTTCATTTTCTTTGAACATTCTCAGTTGTTTGTTATAAAATATTGAAAATGCTTAAAATGTTTATTGACTGACGGTCAAAAATCGTCTATCCAATTGGGCGAGGAAGAGTCTATTTGTTTTCCAGGTGGCATGGGAAAGCTTCATGTTTTAGACTCTAAGATATAGGAGTGGAATTAGGCCATTCGGCCCATTGTTTCTACTCCACCATTCAATCATGGCTGATATGTTTCTCAACCCCATTCTCCCACCTTTTCCCTGTAACCATTGATCCTTTTACCAATCAAGAACCTATCTATTTCTGTCTTGGCCAACCAATGACAAGAATGTGGAGCTAGGCCAGTTGGCAGTAGATTATCATGTGATTAAATTTTCAATACTCCCTCCAACCAAACTTGGCAAAAACTATTTCCCATGAGGGAGAAAGAAATGTAAGGATATGTCGATAGAGTTAGATGAAATGGGATAGGAGTAGACATCTGGAGCATAAACACTGGCAGTTGGGCCAAATGGCCTGTTTCTCAGCTGTAAATTCTATAGAAAAAAATGTACTAGTAGCAATTGATCTCATATTGCATTGTTGTGTCATAAACCCTATCTGTGTCGTCTTCTGTATAGCATAAACATGCAATATAATTTATCATTGTTTAAGGCTTTTTTTTGCACCTGGACACTTTGTCCCCTAAACCTACTGAATTTTCTATTAAATTAAAAGGTTTTGAGGATTGTAACTTGAAGACTTTAGCATTAGGGGGCAGTAGAAACCTGTGTAACCATTTCACAGTTCCTCTCAACCCTTATGAGTGCTGAAAAGGTGCCACAGTTTTCAAAGTGCACATCTCTTTTCATTCCGTCAGGCTAAATTTTCTGTAACATTGTCTTACGTAGCCATCGTACTATCTGTACATTGTCATAGAACATAGAACAGTACAGCACAGTACAGGCCCTTCAGCCCTTGATGTTGTGCTGAGCTTTGTCCGAAACCAAGATCAAGCTATTCCACTCCCTATCATTCTGGTGTGCTCCATGTGCCTATCCAATAACCGCTTGAAAGTTCTTAAAGTGTCCGACTCCACTATCACAGCAGGCAGTCCATTCCACACCCCAACCACTCTCTGAGTAACAACAAGAACCGGATAGGAAACCCCAAGGGTCAAAGCGTAATATCCTTGTTTCACCCATAATAATTCACCTGCCTCAGGAAATGAAATAAGTTGGACAGAGTCGATTGGAAAAATGAATACATTGGACATGGTCTATAGAGCAAATAGGCTTGATGAGTAAAAGGAGGTGAATTCCCTCACGACGTTGCCATTTCTACCATCCTAACTTCAGCAGATGCCCTGTATGTGTGCATAAACAGGGTTTCCACTGAACTTCCATTGTAGTTACAGCAGCATAGTTGGAGAAGCTGCAGGGAAATTCATTCCCAACATCTTTTCAAATATTCGCATAGAAAAAAAGTCTTGCATTTATAGAGCACCTTTAGCATCTTTCAAAGTGTCCAAAACCAATGAAGTACTTTTGAAGTGTAGTCACTGATGTAATGTAGGAGACGCAGCATAGAG
The DNA here is from genome assembly GCF_964213995.1 of Mustelus asterias. Classification (NCBI taxonomy): domain Eukaryota; kingdom Metazoa; phylum Chordata; class Chondrichthyes; order Carcharhiniformes; family Triakidae; genus Mustelus; species Mustelus asterias. The sequence continues at coordinate 13,816,687 of NC_135834.1, read as the reverse complement.
CGATGTGATAATGACCAGATCATCTGTTTTTAGTGGTTTTGGGATAAATATTGGCTAGGATAGCTCCCCTGCTCTTCATCAAAATATTGCCAAGGGATTTCTTTTTACATCTGCCAGTTTAATGTCTCATCCAAAAGTTAGCATCTCTGATAGTGTAGCGCTCCCTCAGTACTGCACTTTGAATGTTAACCTATATATTTTATGTGGTCAAACACTCTGGACTGGAACTTGAACCCACAATTTCTGACTCTCAGGTAAGAGTGCTTTACAATTTAAATGTTCTTTGAGTGCCATTCAGGTATTTGCAGTGGAGACAAGCTTTTAGGAGCGTGTGCTTTGTCTCCGCCGAACGTCGTCATTTGTGTTTGTGCCTTAAATACTGAGGTACATCGGCAAAAACAGGAGAGCTCAATGCCAGTGAGTGTATGAAGGACAATTTGCTGCAAATTGCACTCTGAAAGATGAAGCTCCCTCATTAAGGGGACATTTTTTTCTTTCCATGCCAGAGCCTTCTTATCCCACTCACTCTCTGTGACTCAAAGGACCAATGGCTGATTGCGTCCAAGGCCTGCACCAAGTCTGTCTTGGAAGCAGATAACAGAAGGTGTATGGAAGGACTGTCCACCTCTGTTCCCTTGTATAAATCCTCTGAGGATAAAATATCTAGGATATAAATAGGTCTTGGGCAGCAATGCTAAATGGGTGATATTGAATCAGCTGCCTGTTCTATACCCCTTTGCAAAAAGAATCGGGCAATATTGCCTCTATCGTGCTAATGTCCGACATGGTTTTATGCATTTCTAAGTGCACACTGCACCCTGAGAATGGGAACTCAGTTTGTAAGAAGTATTGCAGAGAGAGTCTACAGTTTCACAGATTTCTTTTCTCTGAACGATTGGGTGTAGAATCATTGTCGTTTAGGAATATAGAACAAGGAAGTTGGCTCATTGGCCGTAACTCAACCACCTTGCCCACCATGGAATCGGAGCGGACGAGGGTCCGACAACGGAAATCTCCGTTCTCCTCGGGCGAGGTAGAATCCCACCCATTATGTCTGTTACAGCACTGTGCTCGAACAGTCCAAAAGTGATTTCCAGTGTCCTGTTCTCCCTCTCAATTCATAATTCTTATTTATGTACTGAGAAAATATCACTGCAACATCTGCGTATTGGAGAGAGACCAATAGGGGCATAGTGTACAAAAGCAAGAAAGTTATGGTAAACCTTTAGAAAATATTGATTCAACCTTAACTGGAGTATTGTGTCCAATTCTGGGCACCACACTTTAGGAAGGAATTGAAAGCTTTAGAGTGGATGAAGAAAAGATTCACGAGAATGGTTCCATGGCTGAGGGACTTCAGTTATGTGGATAGATTGGAGAAACTGGGGCTGTTCTCCCTTGAGAAGAGAAAGTTGTGAGGATATTTGACAGAGGTGTTCTAAATTATGAGGGATCTCTTGTTACGATCCATTTAGGCACCACAAGATTACGTGGTCAGCACTGCTGCCTCACAGTGTCAGGGACTCGGGTTCGATCCCCGGCTTGAGTCACTGTCTGTGTGGAGTTTGCACGTTCTCCCTTTGTCTGCGTGGGTTTCCTCTGGGTGCTCCGGTTTCCTCCCACAGTCCAAAGATATGCGGGTTAGTTGGATTGACCATGATAAATTGCCCCTTAGTGTCAGGGGGACTAGCTAGAGTAAATGCATGGGATTGTGAGGATAGGCCCTGGGTGGGATTGTGGTCGGCGTAGACTCGATGGACCGGATGGCCTCCTTCTGCACTGCAGGATTCTATGACTCTATAACATTAGAAAAATAAAACACTGTAATATATCTTGCACTCTGACATTCAGAATTAACATGGGGTAAATATGAATTAATAGGCAAACTGTGGTCCAACAAACACATGGCACAGTAAATGGCAGATCAGACCAAAACAGATCTCAGATTTCTCAGCAATTCACCCAGACATCAGTGACCACTGTGAGTCACAAAATCTCGTTAAAACCATCTCCCTTGTTTTTTGATTTCAACTCTTCACTTTTGAAGGTCTGGCCTCTGAATTCTCTTGAAATCCACTCCAACTTAGACTGCCTCAACAACAGCTCACCTCCTGATGGTTCAAGCTTTCCTCCTGAGGCTGTGTTACATGAGATTCGCAAAGCTGCATTCCCACCTCTAATTACCAGCATACTTCCAACTCTTTCGCAGACCACTGCCTTCACTCGCTGGCACTGCCCCTCGTAGGTTTCTCGGAACTCCATTCCCCTACCTGCATTGAGCTATAAATGGCTTACAGGGCTTTGCTGAGCTCTTGCTGCCTGGAACCTGCCTTTTCAGTGCCTTCTTCCCCTGCTGTAGAACACCCAGATAAAATGAAACCAGAGCATTTTCTTAAATTCCACCTGTCTCCGTGGCCGTGTAGCTTTTCGGGATTTACTCAGTGCTTTTAAACTAATTTAGCTCTTACTCCCAAAACAATACAGTTCTCTGGACTGCACTTCTTTGGAAGCAGTGTCGACATTATGGGCAAGATTTTCTGGCCTCCCATTGGCGTTTTTCTCGGTGGCTGGAGGCAACATGCCATTCATTGGTGGCGGGATCTTCTCTTCCTGGAGCTGTCATTGGGAACACAAGCCACCGGGAAGCCTATGGCAGGGGTTCTGCCACGGGCGGGACCAGAGAACAGCCAGAGTGAACAGCCAGAAAGTTTCGGTCCATGTCTCCAGCGTAGTAAGCTCACCTGCTGTTTTATAGCTCTTGCCTTTCTAGCTGTTAACCCCCTAAATTGCCCCAACATTTTAGTGTAATAGATTTCAAGCTGCTTTAGGTACATTTATCCCATTTTCTACAGTTAAACTTTAATCTTCCAAGTACTAAATATTACCTCGAAAATATTAACATGAACCATGAACAAGATATTTATCACACTGGGCAGAGTAGATATGGAGAAACTATTCCCATTGGTAAAAGAATCAGGAACCAGAGGAAACTGATTTAAGGCAATCGGGAAAATAAGGAACAGTGATAGGAAAAAGCTTTTTACTCGGTGATTGGTTAGGAATACTCTGAAAGAGAATTGGATCATTATCTGAAGGAAAAATAATACAGGGCGATAAGGAAAAGACTGGCACTGGGTGAGTTGCTCTTGCAACTTGAGAGTTGTCATGGACACGACAGGCCGAATGACTTCCCTGTGTGCTGCAGCCTTTCCATGAATTATGCATGAGCTTCTATCGAACATGCATTTTGAAAGTGGTTACCAACGTACCCCGACAATCCACAAGGGGAAATCCATAAGGTCACCTGCTAGTTTGCACTTGCTATATGCTGCGAGCAGTGTCTTGCGAATTCCATGACCAGGATTTTTCTAGCCTGCTGCGCTGCTCAAGTAGAGTTTTAACAACACCAGGTTAAAGTCCAACAGGTTTATTTGGTAGCAAATACCATTAGCTTTCGGAGCGCTGCTCCTTCGTCAGATGGAGTGGAAATGTGCTCTCAAACAGGGCACAGAGACACAAAAGCATTTCCACTCCATCTATTGCAGAGTGGCAGAGGGACCCCTCCACTACCGATCACCCCCCACAATAGGCCCTAACCCCCAGTGTGCCCCGCCTCCCTGGTGCCACCCCCAGATGTCCAAAGATGTGCGGGTTAGGTTGATTGGCCATGCTAAAAATTGCCCCTTAGTGTCCTGGGATGTGTAGATTAGAGGGATTAGTGGGTAAAATATGTCGGGATATGGGGGTAGGGCCTGGGTGGGATTGTGGTCGGTGCAGACTCGATGGGCCGAATGGCCTCTTTCTGTACTGTAGGGTTTCTATGATTTCTATGATTTCACCCCAGTCCAACACCGGCATCTCCACATCATGACTGCTCAAGTAGCGCAGCGGGTCGGGAGACAACAGTGGGGGGGCTTCTAGTGGGATTCGTGACTGGCATCTGGCCGATCGCGAGTTTCCCAGACCCTTTTTTTCAACGTAATCAGCTCCATGCCAGAAATTGGCACGGAGCTGATCACCATATGGAAATTTCAACTTCCATATGACTAGCGGGCCTGCTCGTGGCTGCCCCCCCCCCCCCCCCCCCCCCCCCCCCCCGCTGGCCAGGAGAGGTTCCCACTGGGTTTACAACTGCTCCCCAGTAATGGGAACAGGCGTCCTCACCCCACTGGTGGAGACAGAGGATATCTAGGCACCCCGGGAGGTCGGGAGGGTGCGTCTTGGGCAGTGCCAGCCGGGCACCTTGGCATTGCCCACTGGGCACTGGGGGTGGCACCAGGGAGGCGGGGCACACTGGGGGTTAGGGCCTATTGTGGGGGGTGATCGGTAGTGGCGGGGTCCCTCTGCCACTCTGCAATAGGATCGGTGATCGAGGGAGATGGAGGGCGATCAGGGCTGGTTATCGGGGGGTGGGGGGGGGGGCGGTGCGGGGGTCCAGTAGGCCAGCGATTGGGGCAGGGAGGGGCAGTGTTGGGAGGCCAGCGATCAGGGTGGGGGTTCAAGGTTAAACAGGAGGCCAGCAATGGGAAGGGCAGCGTGCATGCGCCGAACTCCCCACTGACAGATCACGCACGCACAGTGGCCCACTCAGCACTATGCTGTCGGCCTCCTGGGCAGGAACAGGTCCCACCAACCACTTTCCAGCGTGAATCTCTCTAAAGCATTCTGTGATGCACAGACTGTTGGAGATTTGTTCAGGTAAGAATGCCCAAAAAAACGGGCAGGAAATTCTCCCATTTTCCTACCCGTTAGGCACGTAGTTTGTTTTGGGAGAATCCTGGCCCATACTCTTCTGCTTTTCTGTATTGGCTGAATTATTTGTGTTACTTCCGAAGCTGCTTGCTAATTACAAAAATCTTTTGCTGCAATGGTAGGACCATTTCCTTTGGTGTAGCTGATAATTGTCTTTCAGAGGTTATCACTGGGATCTCTGGGAGTTTAGCTCGGAAAATAGCTGCCAGAAGAAGTCAACATTTTGCAACAAATGAGTCAGCTACAGCCCGGTGGAATTTTGATTGCTGAGGTGTGGAAGAAAGGCTCCTGGTCACCTCCTCCCCACTGCATTCAGCTCAGGAGCACCTCCTTGTGGATCATCTAACAGCAGCACAAACATTTTCTGGACAGTGAAAAGCTGGCTAGGACATTTCACCTTGACCAAGGATAATAATTAAAAAAAAGATCTGGAGAGGTAAACATTGGAAGGAGTAGGCAGACAGATGGAAAACAAAGGGAAAAATGTACATTTAAAAAATAAAGGGCCGATTAGTTTGTACAATACCCCTGGTGCAACTTTGAAGGAAAAAATCCATTGAATTTGTTTCTATTTAGTCTGCACAAATAGAGATGAAAGGAAGTATTAAATTCAGGTGTAAGAGAAAGCAGAAGGCTGCACATATTTTGTTACAGAGATGATTTATGCAGCGGATTTGAAAAATATTGACAGTTTGGTAAGAGACTCCTACTTGCAGGGAGGATTGACCTGTGTGTGACAAGCCTGCACATTGATTTTTTTTCTGAATAATTCCATAAAGTTATTCCTCAGACACTCGCCCAGTAAGGATGTGGATGAAGAAATGTGAGTCGTCAGTCAAACCTGTGCACTTTTTAATAAGATCCCAGGATGGCCTGACACGCAGCCCATGTAAAATAGAATCTATCAATTTATTTCAACAGCAGGTACAGGCAGCACAACTGAAATACAAATGAGGTGCTGCTTAAAAAAGAGTCCTGAATCATGGATATGCACAGTTTTTTGACAGCCTACTCCTCAGACACTGGGCAAAAAGCATTCTTTTCAGATCCCACTCCTAGCTGCCGTTGCACACTAATACATTCATATGTGTGCCTCAAAATGCACCGATATATATGACAGGGAACAGTTAGTGTCTATTACATGGTAGGGACCTGCTGGAGACCCAAATAATACGGTGTTGGATATTTATGATTTCTGCACATTGGATATTTCCCTTGCAAGTAAATAAAAATTGTAAATTTGAAGGGAAAATGTCAGTACAACTCAGGAGGGAAACTGGCACTTATTGCAGGACTGTTAATGCGCAGATTGCCAGGACTATTTTAATCACCCAATTCCGATCTCCTGTGTTTGGTACGATTGTTTATGTAGATAAAGTGGGAAAACACTGGCTTTCAATTTCATAAAGCTCAGCAAATACTCTAAAAGGAATGGATGTGCTTCTGTAATAATCAATTTATTGCTCACACATCTCATAGTTTAAGTGCATAATTCCTTTGTATTTGGGAATTATACAGAAAGAAGCTAAGTGACAAATCATTCGAGCCCCATCTTTTGGTCAATAATTTAAATTGCAGTGCATTCCTTATAGTATCAATTGTAACTAGCCAGAAAAAAAATCAATCCTAAGGAAGGAGTCTCCTCATCAGTCCTCTTCCCTCCCCTTTTAAAAAGCACAGCATTAAAGGGCTTAGCTTCATGACATAGGAAGGGCAGATCATTTGCCCCATCGAGATTGCCATTTAGTTAGCCATGCCATCTTTGTTGAGTATTTTTGTGTTGAAATTTTTAAATTTAAATACAATTAACACCAATTATTCCATCAAAAGGGGAAACAACACGGAGCAGTTACTGACCTCGACAGACTGGAAGCTGAAACAACATAGTTTAAATGGTGAAAAGTATTGAAACACCTGGCCCTAGTTATTGCATCAGCTAATGCTGATTTAATTCCGATGCATCAGATCTCCTGGCAAGAGCTCTTAACCAATCTTTTAAATAAAGAAATGCAACACAATACCATGGACCATTGTTTGATTGCTAAGTTACGCTAGTGTTTGATTTGTACTCGCTGTTAGCAGAAAGCATGTGGCTTACCTGCTTGATCACAGTGTGTGGTGCAGGGAGACTAAGGGAAAGAAAGAGAGATAAGAACACTTGTTTTAACATTTAATGGAAAATTAATAATTTGATTTTTAAGAAAGGTATTTTATGGCAAAATTCCCTTTTATAATGTTTTTATTGAAGATTTTCCATTTACCAAATATGGCAACAAAACCCCCAGAATCTAGTACAGCACAGAATAATCATTATTCACCAAGGAGAAGGACATGGCGGATGTTGAAGTCAGGGATGGGTGTGTGAACACTCTAAAGAATGTCAATATATTGAAGGAGGAAGTGTTGGGTATCCTAAATAGGGGACATGGGGAATTTCACAGTAACTTCATTGCAGTGTTAATGTAAGCCTTACTTGTGACTAATAAACTTTATTTTTACTTTACTTTAAATTGCATTAAGGTATACAAGTTCCCAGGGCTGGATGGGATCCCAGGTTACTGCGGGAGGCAAGGGAAGAAATAGCTGGGGCCTTAATAGATATCTTCACATCCTCTTTGACCACAGGCGAGGTTCCAGAGGACTTGAGAATAGCCAATGTTGTTTAAGAAAGGAAGCAGAGATAATCCAGGGAATTATAGGCCAGTGAGTCTGACGTCTGTGGTGGGGAAACCTTTGAAGAAGATACTGAAGGACAGGGTATGTGCACATTTGGAAGAAAATGGACTGGTCAGCGACAGGCAGCATGGTTTTGTAGCATGGGAAGGTCATGTCTCACCAACTTTATTGAGTTTTTTGAAGAGGTGACAAAAGAAATTGATGAGGGAAGGGCTGTGGATGTAGTTTATATGGACTTTAGTAAAGCGTTTGACAAGGTTCCAAATGGCAGACTGGTACAAAAATTAAAATCAAATGGGATTCGGGGTGGGTGGCTAGATGGATACAGAATTGGCTTGGTCATAGAAGACAGAGAGTAGCGGTGGAAGGGTGTTTTTTCAGAATGGAAATCTTTTAAGTTTAAGTTTTTAAAGTTTATTTATTAGTGTCACAAGTAGGCTTACATGAACACTGCAATAAAGTGAGGCAGCAGTGCTAACCACTGTGCCACCGTGCTGCCCATCTGTAGCTAGTGGTGTTCTGCAGGGATCAGTGCTGGGACCTCTGCTGTTTGTAGTATATATAAATGATCTGAAGGAAAATGTGGGTGGTCTAATTGGTAAGTTTGAGGATGACATAAAGATTGGTGGAGTTGTTGATAGTGCCTAGGATTATCACAGGATACAACAGGATATAGATAGATTGGAGACTTGGGCACAGAAATGGCAGATAGAGTTTAATCCAGACAAATGCGAGGTGATGCGTTTTGGAGCATCAAATTTAAGTGTGAATTATACTGTAAATGGCAGAACCCTGAGGAACATTAACATTCAGAGGGATCTGGGCGTGCAGGTCCATAGTTCCCTAAAAGTGGCAACACAGTGGCCAAGGTGATTAAGAAGGTATATGGCATGCTTGCCTTCATCAGCCAAGGCATTGAGTACAAGAGTTGGCAAATCATGTTGCAGCTAAATAAAACCTCAGTTGGGCTGCATTTGGAGTATTGCATGCAGTTCTGGCCACCACACTACCAGAAGCAGGTTGAAGCTTTGGAAAGAGTGCAAAGAAGGTTCACCAGCTCTGACGAAGGGTCATCTAAACTCAACATTGGCTCGACTCTCTCTCCAGAGACTGCTGAGATTTTCCAGCATTTTTCTGTTTTTGTTTCAGATTCCAGCATCTGCAGTATTTTGCGTTTATCACCGCCGCAACAGGTCCACAGCAAATGCCATCTCCCTTGGCCCTGCACTCAACCCTGGAACACCTAGATAACAAACACACCTATGTCAGACTCCTATGTATTGACTATAGCTCAGCCTTCAACACCGTTATCCCTACGAAACTCATCTCCAATCTCCGTTGCCTGGGCCACGGCTCCTCCCTCTGCGACTGGATCCTGAACTTCCTAACTCACAGACCACAATCACTAAGGATAGGCAACAACAGCTCTTCCACAATCATCCTCAACACCGGCCCCCCACAAGGCTGTGCTCTCAGAATCCTATTATACTCCTGATACACCTATGTGTGGCCAAATTCCCCTCCAACTCGATTTTCAAGTTTGCTGACAACACCACCATAGTGGGTCGGATCTCAGACAATGATGAGACAGAGTACAGGAATGAGATAGAGAATCTGGTGAACTTGGGCAGCAACAATAATCTCTCCCTCAATGTCAACAAAACGTAGGAGATTGTCATTGACTTCAGGAAGCGTAAAGGAGAACATGCCCCTACATCAACGGGGACGAAGTAGAAAGGGTCGAGAACTTCAGGTTTTTAGGTGTCCAGATCACCAACAACTTGCCCTGGTCTACCCCCCCCCCCCCCCCCGATGTTGACACGATAGTTAAGAAAGCCCACCAATACCTCTACTTTCTCAGAAGACTAAGGAAATTTGGCATGTCAGCTACGACTCTCACCAACTTTTACAGATGCACCATAGAAAGCATTCTTTTTGGTTGTATCACAGCTTGGTATGGCTCCTGCTCTGCCCAAGACCGCAAGGAACTACAAAAGGTCGTGAATGTAGCCCAATCCATCACACAAACCAGCCTCCCATCTATTGACTCTGTCTACACTTCCCGCTGCCTTGGCAAAGCAGCCAGCATAATTAAGGACCCCACATGCCCCGGACATTCTCTATTCCACCTTCTTCCACCAGGAAAAAGATAGAAAAGTCTGAGGTCACGTACTAACCGACACAAGAACAGCTTCTTCCCTGCTGCCATCAGAGTTTCGAATGGACCTACCTTGCATTAAGTTGATAATGCAGGAACTCTCCAAAGTTTCCTTAGACAGCACCTTCCAAGCCCACAACCGCTTCCATCTAGAAGGGTAAGGGCAGCAGATACATGGGAATATCACCATCTGTATGTTCCCCTCCAAGCCACTCATGATTCTGACTTAGAAATATAACGCTATTCCTTCGCGGCCGCTGGGTCAAAATCCTGGAATTCCCTCCCTAACGGCACTGTGGGTCAACCCACAGAACATGGACTGCAGCGATTCAAGAAGGCAGCTCACCACCACCTTCTCAAGGGCAACTAGGGATGGGCAATAAATGCTGGCCAGCCAGCAACGCCCATGTCCCACGAATGAATAAAAAAATCTCAGGGGATGACACTGACTCTCTCATCTAATGTATTCTCCATAGGATCCAGGAAAGGATAATCAAAGTAGCTACACCCCTAACCTACCCAGCCAAGATGAGCATGAAACAACGACACAATTAAAGGAAGGGCTGATTGGCCGGAAGTACTCACGCCACCCCTGAGCTTCAAGCCATCCCATCCCACCCCCCCTCCCCCACCCCCCCTCCCCCCCCCACCCCCCACCCCCTGAAACCATGCAGCCAAGGACAATATAAAGAACCAGCCCAGTAAAGCTAAACAACCAGGATTACCTGACCACACTCGGGTGTGCACCAGTAAACGTTTCCCCCAACTCCAGCTATGCCAGAGGTGCTAACAACAATAAAACCCAGTCTTTTCCAGGATACATGATCTGTCTGCACTTTCACAGGAGACCAACACAGATTCTTTAACCCAAAAATAACAAAATTATAAAAGAAAAACGCAACCATTCGTTCTAAAGAGGGTTTTCCTCACCCACTGTGAGGACTTATAAGTCTATACCCACCACATTTATACCAAACCACTTACTCACCACCCTGCTGTGGCAGTATTTACATTATCCATAATTAAGGTAAAGTATACCATATAATATAATCCTCCATTATAAATGCCAGGATTACAATATAAAAAAAGATAAATAACGCACAACCCTGATGCCATACAACCATCCCAGCACGCTCCCCAATAGAACAAAGGAGACTCATTATCAGTCCATAAGCAAAGAAAATATCTCCATACGACAAACACTAAATCCCAACAATTTGAATTTGACACGGGGCCAGAAGCAGGGTGGGCCGACCCCCTTACCCCAGCCCGCTCCCCCAATGTCGCACGGAAAGACCAAGATTGAATGCGAATGACAACGCACTTTATCGAAGGTCTCCCTCGTTCCACCAGCAGAGCATACCAGTAGATGAACTCCATTTTAAATATATGGATATCTCTGGCTTTCAAAGAATAACAGGCGACATATGCCTCAGTGCTCATAAATCAATTGCCCCTGTCAGGATAAGAGAGAACATCACAAAATCACAATTATATTCATCAGGGGAGGGTTCAGGATTAATGATGAACTGCAGGATAACAAAGCCATCCACAGAGCTTGAAAAGGCCAAAGGCTTGACAGGATTGTCAAGAAACATCAAGGATCCATCCATAGTTTCACATAAGCCTCTGCAGCTCCACTGTCATCGTCCAGAAGCCCCGACAGAGAGAGACCTATGCTCCATCCCGTCTGGCCGCCTCCAGCCCGTCTCAACAAACACCGAGGTCAAGACAACATAAGACCAGTGATTGGGGTATATAACCGACTCCAGATCTCAAAGACTGGATGCAGTATGCCTCTTTGAACTTACAATACCCAGCTTTCAGTCAGAAGCAGGAGAATTCATAACAGGGAATAAAGAAATGGCTGAGGAATTAAATTTGTACTTTGCTTCAGTCTTCACAAAGGAAGACATGAATAATGTGCCAGAAGTGCTGAGAGAAACAAGTTTTAGTGAGGAGCTGAAGCAAATCAGCACTTGTAGAGAAATGGTTTTGGGGAAATTGATGGGATTGAAGGTGGTTAAATCTCCAGGTCCTGATAATCTTCATCCCAGAGTATTTAAGGAAGCCGCCCTGGAAATAGTAGATCCATTGGTGGTTATTTTCCAAAATTCCTGACTGGACTCTGGACTGGTTCCTGCACATTGGAGGCTAATGTAAGACCGCTATTCAAAAAGGGAGGTAGAGAGAAAACAGGGAACTATAGACCAGTGAGCCTAAGGTCGGGACTGGGGAAGTTGCTCGAGTCCATTATCAAGGATTTCATAACTCAGCATTTGGAAGGCAGTGGTATAATCAGACAAAGGTAACATGGATTTACAAAAGGGAAATTGTGCTTGATGAATCAATTGGAATTCTTTGAGGATGTAACTAGTAGAGTTGACTGAGGAGAACCAGTGGTTGTGGTTTATCTAGACTTTCAGAAGGCTTTCGACAAGGTCTCACATAACAGACTACTGTGTAAAGTTAAAGCACATGAGATTGTGGGGTAGTGTCTTGAGATGGATAAAAAGCTGAGTTAGCAGATTGGAGGTAAAGAGTTGGCATAAATGAACAAAGAACAAAGAAAATTACAGCACAGGAACAGGCCCTTCGGCCCTCCAAGCCGGCACTGACCATGCTGCCCGACTGAACTAAAACTCCCTACCCTTCTGGGGAGCATATCCCTCTATTCCCATCCTATTCATGTATTTGTCAAGATGCCCCTTGAAAGTCACTACCGTATCCGCTTCCACTACCTCCCCTGGCAACGAGTTCCAGGCACCCACCACTCTCTGTGTAAAACATCTGCCTCATACATCTCCTTTAAACTTTGCCCCTCGCACCTTAAACCTGTGCCCCCTAGTAATTGACTCTTCCACCCTGGGAAAAAGCTTCTGACTATCCACTCTGTCCATGCCTCTCATAATCTTGTAGACTTCTATCAGGTCACCCCTCAACCTCCATCGTTCCAATGAGAACAAATCAAGTTTCTCCAACCTCTCATAGCTAATGCCCTCCATACCAGGCAACATCCTGGTAAATCTTTTCTGTACCCTCTCCAAAGCCTCCACATCCTTCTGGTAGTGTGGCGACCAGAATTGAACACTATATTCCAAGTGCGGCCTATTTAAGGTTCTATAAAGCTGCAACATGACTTGCCAATTTTTAAACTCAATACCCCGGCTGATGAAGGCAAGCATGCCGTATGGGTCTTTTTCTGATTGGCAGTCAGTGACTAATGGGGTTCCGCAGGGATGCTAGGACCCCAATTGTTCATATTATATATGAATGATTTGGAAGAGGGAACTGAATGTGTTATCTCCAAATTTGCAGATGATACAAAGTTGCGTGGGAGGGTGAGGTGTGAGTAGGATGAAGAGATGTTACAGTGTGATTTGGACAGGCTGAGTGTGTGGGCATGTACATGGCAGATGCAGCATAATGTGGATAAATGTGAGATTATCCACTTTGGTAGCAATAATGGGAAGACAGATTATTACTTGAATGGGTGTAAATTGAGAGAGGTGGATACTCAGCAAGACCTCGGTGTCCTCGTGCATCAGTCGCTGAAAGTAAGCGCGCAGGTACAGCAGGCAGTAAACAAGGCAAATGGTATGTTGGCCTTCATAACAAAAGGATTTGAGTATATGGATAAGGATGCACTTTTACTGCACTTGTATAGGGCGTTAGTGAGGCCACACCTGGAGTATTGTGTGCAGTTTTGGTGTCCTTATCTGAGGAAGGATGTTCTTGCTATAGAGGGAGTACAGCAAAGGTTTACCAGGCTGATTCCTGGGATGGCAGGTCTGTCATATGAGGAGAGACTAAATTGGTTAGGATCATATTCACTGGAGTTTAGAAGAGTGAGAGGGGATCTCATAGAAACTTATAAAATTCTAACAGGGTTAGACAGGGTAGATTCAGAAAGAATGTTCCCAATGGAGGAGGAATCCAGAACTAGGGGTCATGGTTTGAGGATAAGGGGTAAACCTTTTAGAACTGAGGTGAAGAGAAATTTCTTCACCCAGAGGGGGGTGAATGTGTGGAATTCACTACCACAGAAAGTAGTTGAGGCCAAAACATTGTGTGATTTCAAAAAGAAATTAGATATAGCTCTTGGGGCTAAAGGGATCAAGGGATATGGGAAGAAGGGGGGCTCAGGATGTTGAATTCGATGATCAGCCACGATCAAAATGAATGACGGAGCAGGCTCAAAGGGCCGAATGGCCTACTCCTGCTTCTAGTTTCTATGTTTCAAATTGAGATTATGAAAGCATGACAGCCCCTTCTCAAATTTAGCGGGGAATTTATCCTTCGTTACCCTTGGGAGATCGGGCACACGGACATTCCTTCTCCGGCTCCATCTACCTGGATTAATCAGGATGTCTGACATACCGTGTAGCTGAATTTCCAAGGGCTGTGTGGTGAACCATTGTTGGTTACCACCAGGAGTGCTGAGCCATGGTCTGGCCAGTACTATGAGTCTGTAGATATGTTACTGTTGGGGTTAGGATTGGGCTGTTCTACCTCTTAATATAGTCCTATGGTACACCCCAGTTGGCTCCGCCTCCTGGGAGAGGTATAAAGGTCACTGCTCTGCCTGGTGACCCTTTAGTCTGGGATTGTATATAGTAGCTCCGTTATTGTTGGCAATAAAAGCCTTTATTTCCCGGGTACATCCAGCCTCCCGTGTGATTTATCGCGCATCAATTTTATTGCCAACAATTAAATTCTTTTTTTTTGAAAAAAAACCAAAAGAAAACATGGAGCAAATGCTTAAACCTGAACGGCTTACGTTGGACCCACGTGCGGCGGGAGCATCGAACACTTTCGACCACTGGTTGAAGTGTTTCCAAGATTACCTCGACGCCTCCACAGCGGTTACCGACGACGCCGACAGACTCCGGGTCCTCCACGCGAGGGTAAGCGACGCTGTATACCTAGCGATCCGTGGGGCCACCGACTACAAAGGGGCCCTCGAGCTTCTCAAAAAGCGATACAACAAACCGCCGAATGAGATCCATGCTCGACACCTTCTAGCCACTCGACGGCGGCAGCCCGGCGAAACGACGGAACAGTACGCGTGTGAACTTCAGCAGCTAGCCAGAGCCTGCAACTGCAAGTCAGTGTCGTACATGAGCGACTTAGTTCGAGATGCGTTCGTGGTGGGAATCGGCTCGTCGTACATCCGCCTTCGGCTGTTGGAGCAAGGTAACCTCGATCTCACTAAAACCATAGAGTTAGCTGACGCTCTAGAAACGGCCTCCAAAAGTCTGGAGATGTACCCCGACGACCGCGTGGGGACATTGTGGCAGGGGCAGCCGCAGACTCCACTTTATTCAGTGGGACCGAAAAACTGCGCGATTGCGTTTCCAGCCTTGGACCTGACGACGGCAGCAGCTCCAGGTGGCCCGCGGTGTTACTTCTGTGGGGGGGTGAAACACACTCGGCAGCGATGTCCAGCTAAAGCAGTGTTGTGCTCCGCCTGCGGCAAGAAGGGACATTATTCCAAAGTATGCCGGACCAAACCTCCATCCAAAAACAGCAGTGCGGCGTGTGACTCCCCGGAGCCAGCCTCCTTGTCTTCTGCGTCTTCAAGGTCTTCTACCACGTGCGATTCCAGGACGTCGCCATTCCGAACGACGGAGTCGCAAGACACGTGCGACCTGCAGGGGCCGCAGGTTTTGGCGCCATCGTCCACGTGCGACCTATGGGGGCAGCCATTTTGGTCGGCACCGACCGCGAATGACCAGCAGGGGCCGTCATCAACCATCTCAGCTGCCTGCAGTTGCACCCACGAACCAACGGTGGCGTCGATCATCCTGGACCAGGCCAAGCCTCACAGACTCGACAAGTCCATGATGGACATACAGGTAAACAGACGCCAGATTTATTGTTTGTTTGACAGCGGGAGCACGGAGAGCTTCATTCACCCTGACACCGTGAAGCGGTGTGGTCTCCAGATTCGGACTGTCAAGCAGACAATTTCGATGGCGTCAAGGTCCCGGTCTGTCACCGTGCTAGGGAGCTGCGTGGTCAATCTGACGGTGCAGGGCACGGTTTACGAGAACTTCAGGCTCCTTGTGTTACCGCACCTTTGCGCGCCGATACTCCTAGGACTAGATTTTATGGTCCACCTGAAGAGTGTAACCCTGCAGTACGATGGGCCACTCCCTCCGCTTTCAGTGGGAGATCCGCAGCCTCTAAATTGCCCAAAGTGCTCCACATGTAGTCTCTCAATGCTCAGGATTACCACACCCTCCCTATTCCAGAATCTCGTGCCAGGCTGCAAGCCCATCGCAACAAAGAGCAGGCGTTACAGCGCTGAGGATCGGATCTTCATTCGATCTGAAGTTCAGCGGCTCCTCAAGGAAGGGATCATCCAACCTAGCGCTAGTCCTTGGAGAGCGCAAGTCGTGGTGGTTAAGAATGGGAACAAACCCCGGATGGTCATAGACTATAGTCAGACCATTAACAGATACACGCAGCTGGATGCGTATCCCCTCCCCGCGCATATCTGACATGGTCAACCAGATTGCGCAGTACCGGGTGTTCTCCACCATCGACTTAAAATCTGCTTACTACCAGCTCCCCATTCGCCCAGAGGACCGACAATACTCGGCCTTTGAGGCGGATGGTCGCCTGTACCACTTTTTAAGGGTTCCTTTTGGTGTCACGAATGGGGTCTCGGTCTTCCAGCGTGCTATGGACCGAATGGTGGACCAGAACAGGCTGCGGGCTACCTTCCCGTACCTGGATAATGTCACCATCTACGGCCATGACCAGCAGGACCACGATGCCAACCTTCTTAGATTCTTACGCACTGCATCTCGCCTGAATCTGACCTACAACAGGGAGAAGTGTGTACATGCCGCCTAGCTATCCTCGGATACATGGTGGAAAACGGGGTCCTTGGCCCTGATCCAGACCGTATGCGTCCCCTCCTCGAACTCCCCCTGCCCACTAGCATCAAAGCACTGAGAAGATGTTTAGGCTTCTTCTCATACTATGCACAGTGGGTTCCCAATTACGCGGACAAAGCCCGTCCGCTCATCAAGTCTACCTCCTTTCCCCTAACAACAGAGGCTCGCCTAGCCTTTGCAGGAATAAAAGCTGACATCGCGAAAGCCACGATGCACGCTATCAATGAGTCCATCCCCTTCCAGGTGGAGAGCGATGCATCTGATTTCGCCCTGGCTGCCACACTTAACCAGGCGGGCAGGCCCGTCGCCTTTTTCTCTCGCACCCTCCAAGGCCCTGAAATTCGACATTCGGCGGTGGAAAAGGAGGCCCAGGCCATTGTGGAGGCTGTTCGGCATTGGCGCCATTAGTTGGCGGGAAAACGGTTCAATCTGCTCACGGACCAGCGGTCCGTGGCGTTCATGTTCAATAACACGTTACGGGGTAAGATCAAGAATGATAAAATGGAGAGTTCCATTCTCCACCTACAATTATGATATCATGTACCGTCCAGGGAAGCTCAACGAGCCCTCGGACGCCCTGTCGCGTGGAACATGCGCTAGTGTGCAGGAGAATCGATTACAGGCTCTCCACAATGACCTCTGCCATCCGGGGGTCACTCGGCTCTTCCACTTCATAAAGGCCCGGAATCTACCCTACTCGGTGGAGGATGTCAGGTCCATAACCAGAAGCTGCCGGGTATGCGCGGAATGCAAACCGCACTTCTACCGACCTGACAGGGCACACCTCATTAAGGTCACTCGTCCTTTCGAAAGACTGAGTGTGGACTTTAAGGGCCCCCTTCCCTCGACAGATCGGAACGTGTACTTCCTCAATGTGATTGATGAGTACTCACGATTCCCTTTTGTCATTCCCTGTTCTGATATGACCGCTGCCACGGTTATCAAGGCATTACGTGATCTTTTCACCCTGTTCGGTTACTCCTGTTATATCCACAGCGATAGGGGCTCGTCGTTCATGAGCGACGACTTGAGGCAATACCTGCTCTCATATGGGATTGCCTCTAGTAGAACCACGAGCTACAACCCAAGGGGTAACGGACAGGTTGAACGAGAGAATGCTACAGTCTGGAAGGCTGTCTTACTGGCGTTGAGGTCTAAAGGTCTTCCAGTCTCCCGTTGGCAAGAGGTACTCCCTGATGCGCTCCACTCCATACGCTCACTCCTGTGTACGGCAACCAACGCTACTCCTCATGAGAGAATGTTTTCATTCCCTAGGAAGTCTTCCTCTGGGACCTCGTTACCGTCTTGGTTGACGTACTCAGGACCTGTCCTCCTGCGGCGGCATGTTAGGACCCGCAAGTCCGACCCTTTGGTTGAACAGGTCCATCTCCTCCACGCCAACCCTCAGTATGCCTACGTGGCATATCCTGACGGGCGAGAGGACACGGTCTCGATTCGAGATCTGGCGCCAGCAGGGGGCTTGGAAACCCCTGTCGCTCCCACACCCCCAGTTAGGGACCCCCCCAACCATTATCTCCCCTCCTGACACGGCGCGGGCAGTATCGGGACCACCACTTAACCCTCTTACTCCCGTGTACAGCTTGCCTGAGTCCAGGAGATTGTCGCCACTTCGAGGCGTGCCCGAGTCCAGCGGATTGTCACCACCTCGTGGTCTACCGGCCCGTGAGGAACTGGAGGAGTCGCTGGACACCGCCTTGGAGAGAACGTCACCACGATTGCCTGAACCGGTGTCATCGCCGGTGTTGAGGAGGTCACAGCGACGGTGCAGTCCCCCAGACCGTTTGAACTTATAGACTGATGAACAATTGTTCTGTGTTTTGTACCCCGCTGGCCTTTGTTTTCAAAGGAGGGGTGAATGTGGTGAACCATTGTTGGTTACCACCAGGAGTGCTGAGCCATGGTCTGGCCAGTACTATGAGTCTGTAGATATGTTACTGTTGGGGTTAGGGTTGGGCTGTTCTACCTGTTAATATAGTCCTATGGTTCACCCCAGTTGGCTCCGCCTCCTGGGAGAGGTATAAAGGTCACTGCTCTGCCTGGTGACCCTTTAGTCTGGGATTGTATATTGTATATAGTAGCTCCGTTATTGTTGGCAATAAAAGCCTTTATTTCCTGGGTACATCCTGCCTCCCGTGTGATTTATCGCACATCAGGCTGAAGCTGAGCCTCCACCAAGGAAACTGACAGGATTCTTTCCTTCGCTTCATCCATTATCTTTTGGATATCTTGCAGTTCATCGTTGTGAGCACCAATGATTTGTTCAGGGAGCCAAGACCGTCATCCATAGAAATAGAACATAGAAACCCTACAGTGCAGAAGGAGGCCATTCGGCCCATCGAGTCTGCACCGACCACAATCCCACCCAGGCCCTACCCCCACATATTTACCTGCTAATCCCTCTAACTACACATCTCAGGGACAATTTTTTTTTAAACCTGGCCAATCAACCTAACCCGCACATCTTTTGGACAATCCACAACCTTACTCACAATGGCAGCCATCACCTGGATGCCTACAACATCGTCAAAGCGTGAGCCCGCTCACCAGCGAAACCACCACTGCAAACAAGGCCCCACCCCAGCTGTCTCCGACCACCATAACCAAACGAGGATTTTCTTGACTTTGCTCACCTCCCCATCACCCAGACTTAACCAGGAATTTCCAGGAACGTAGCACAGAGTATACACCCTAGGATTAGATAATTATGGGTTGTGCATCGGGATAAATAAATTTAATCAGGATTAAGAGATGAGTAGTGCCAGAGCTTGCAAAAATGCAGCTGTTCCTGTTCCCATGACCCCATAGATTAAAGAAGAATTGCTGGGGTGGACATAGTTAGGGAATTTAGTTCTTGAAACCATCAAGCCAAAATAAGAAGTCAAAGAGAAACACTCTGCTCAAATATCAGCTTTCCCTATTGTAGGTATTGTACCTATTTTCTGAAGGCTTTTGAGTGGTGCTCTTTATTAACTTTTGCAAATTTGTAGCAGCAGGTATGATTGGTGATGTGCTGATGCTGTTGTGTGCTATTTCTTGTTCACAAATCTGATAGCATGTCACAAGAAGACAATGCCCTGTTCAAGTTCAGTGTTTTGTTTTATTAGCTCACGCTAATGTTTTTTTCTCAGTAGCTTCCTCCGGTAGCTGCAGCTTTATTAGGAGGAATTAGGGTGGAGTGGATGTTTGGGGGGGTGGGGGTGCGGTGTGTGGCTTGGGGGTAGAGAATGTAATCTGTGGAAGATGGGGAAGTGCTTGATAAATGAGACTTAAACCAACAATGGAGAACCCTCAAGCTCCAATGTGGTTGGTCACAAGGGGTAGGATACATAGAATTAATTACATAACATTTTCTAACATTCGGCTCAACTCGACTATCCCTGTGTTTATGCTCCACCTCTCTTCACCTAACCCTATTAGCACATTCTTCAATTCTTTTCTCTCCAGAAGGGAGAACAAAAGTTACCTAAGATAATATACATTGATCATTTTTTGGAAAATCAGTTATCTACTTAAAGAAACAATTCCACTCCTGATAATTCATTACTATTTGTAAGGAGTGTTTATCAAACTTCCCCGTAAATCCATCTCCACAATTTGCCTTAACCAGTCTCATATTCTAACCACTCTCTGATTAAAGAAGTTTCTCCTGAATTCCCCAATGGATTTATTAGTGACTATCATATATTTATGATCTCCAGTCTTGGGTTTCCTTACCAGTGGAAACATTTTCTCTACATCTACCCTGTCAAGCTCTTCCAGAATTTTAAAGATGTCTGTTAGGTCATCTCTCCTCCGTCCTTCTTGGATAGTATTGGACTCTCCTGAACTGCTCCTGTGCTTTATCAATGATAATAGCAGAATGATATTCCCATAAGAAATACCTGCCCAAATGTGCCGGAAATTGCTGTCTCTTCTATTTTTATTATAGCTAGGTAACTTTTCCTGGTCTACAATTAGATTTTTTTTGGTATGGCAGCATAATAAAACAAGGATTGAAACTTACCGCTAATATTAGAAAGTCAAACAACAGAAAATACCAGGTTTGAGAGCAGATATCAGAGCAAAAACAATGAAAATCAGCAGTCCACTGGATTTTAAAACCTATTAGTCCAGCAGGTATCCTGGATGCCAAGTTCTTGTCAAAAAGCATTTACATCCGGAAGAGAGAACAAAAGTTACCTAAGATAATATGCATTGATCATTTTTTGGGAAATCAGTTATCTATTTAAAGAAACAATTCCACTCCTGATAATTCATTGCTATTTGTAAAGAGTGATGCAACAACTTCATTTGCATTGAGAATTAGCCTTTTTCCCAAAAAGATACTTTATTCATAAAATTTGTAAGCGCACATTACTTAATAGTTCAAATTTAACATAAAGTGCAGTTCAATTCCTTTCAACACAATATGTGGCACTCCAAGGTGTTTCATTACAGAATTTCAGATTATATTTACTATATACATTTCATGTCAAACATTCTCTGGTGCAACAGCCCAAGAGGCTTCACACGGATTCCAGTCTCCATGGTGTATTGTGGTGGGAAGGCTTTAGACTATGACCTTTCCCTGTCGAGCACTTTGCAGTGGGCACCTCTTTGTATCACTTGCATGTCGTGTCATCATGATGAAACTTGCAGTTTTTCTGACCTCTTTTCACCCCCAAGGTATCAACATGCCCCTTTAAGACAACTTCAAACTTGGTATGATGCAAGTAGTTCACACATGAAATCTTCATGCACTCAAAGCTGACATAACACACATTGCTAATATAGCTATTTTCCAAAGTGTTTTTGTTTGAAGATGTATGCTGTTTTTTATATTTATGTATCTATTGAATTTGCGCAACAATTATGCAGCATATATTGATAATGAGTCTGTTAGCATAAATGTGTATATTGGTATGGTAGCTGTCAGACATGTCTGTATTTTCACCTCTACAACAGAGTGATACGGGTTAAGACTCGATCCAGGATTTAAGCACATAATCTAGGATGACACTCCATTGTAGTACTGAGGGAGTGCTTCACTGTTGGAGGGTGCTGCCTTTTGGATAAGATTTTAAACCAGTGTAAAAGCTCCCATGACATTATTCAATGAGGACGAGAAGAGTTCTCCCTAGTGTCCTGGCCAACATATATCCTTCATCCAACATAAATGAAAGAGATTATCTGGTCATTTATCTCATTGTTGTTTGTTGGAGCTTGCTGCGTTTCCCTACACTACAATGTTGGGTGAAAATTTCCACTCACGCCAGTGGCGGGACTCATGGTTTGTGGGGGCACAAAATTCGAAGTCGTGGTAAAAGTCAGTTTTCTGCCGGTGGGAAATTAGCTAGGAATTTTTTTCTCCTGGCTTTCATGGCGGGCTACTCACAATTGTCTACTCAAAAATGCATAAGGGGGGTAACTGATGCCTTTTTGATAAAGCACACAATTACATGCACTTCACCATGGACTAAGCAAGCCAGGCTGCCAGAGATGTGGGATTCGCAGCAATCTCTAGCTTCCCACAAGTGCAGAGCACCATTGAATGCACACATGTGGCCTTAAGAGCTCCCTGGAAGCAGCCAGTAAAATTTATCAATAGGAAACTCTCTAAATGTGCAGTTGATTTGTAATCACCAAAAGCAGAGAACGCATGCTTGTGCAAGTTACCCTGGAGCTCACATGACCCTTACAGCTTGAGTCACTCACAAGTGCCACAGATCTTGAGGGTCCTTAGCGCATTCAGGGTTGGTTACTCAGTGATATGACGTGGCTAATGATGCTTGTTGTCCACGAAGAAATACAATGCTGCACATTCTGCAACAAGGTCTTAATAGAGCAGACCATTGCCATGCTGAAGATGAGTTTCAAATCCTGAAACCGATCAGGTGGGGCTCTCCAGTACTCTCCACAGAGGGTGTCCCTCATCTTCTTTGCACGCCCTACACAGCAAAGGGGGGCTGAGTTGCCACATGAAGGAGGTACACATCTCCTCGGATGAGGAGAATGTGGAACTAGATGATTTTGAAGAGGGTGAGGATTCTGACACGCCACATGAAGAAGCCATTGCACTGGCATGACATGGAAGATGTGTCGGTGAGACCCTCACGATGATAAGGTTCTAGGGTGAATAAGGTGAAGACAAACTGATACGAGCACAGTTCTCCTGTCCCTTCAATGCAGGGTACCAATTAAGACCTTCTTTGTCATCTTCAACATCTCAGTGCAAGTCATCAATCTCAGAATGAAGAGTCACATTCATGCATAATGATGGCCTGACCCTTGCAAGGCTAAGCACCCGAGGGAGTACGTGACCATCCTGTAACCAGCACTCAGTTACACATTGTGCAGACCATTCAACCATGGCGCCATGGCAGATTTTAAGAGGCAGAAACACTACTGCAAGCATCAATGCAGTCATGGCAGTATCCCAGGAGCTTAGCAAGGAGGAAAATCATCAGTCACTGGTTATCGCTTGACCGTCTGAAAACAGATCTAATTCCAGATAGCAGCATCTCTCCAAATGCCATCTCTCATGCATGATTAATGGCGAGGCTGAAACTTGATACTGAATCCCAGGATGACATCGTTCTTCAGGACACTGATCTGTCACTGTACAGCATGGAAGCGAACCTGAGAGTCAGCTTACCTTTATAAGTATAGAGAGTGCTTCAGCTGGCCCATTGTATGATCATTGACAAGCATTTGTGACCCTGCCTTCCTTGGAAGCTTCCCAGATTAACGTCCAACATTGCCCTGGCATCTGGGAAAGACATGGCCCACTCAGTATTGACATAGCATTTAGTGATACCTTAGTACCCTCAGAAGTACTGAAGAGCACTCAGGAGATGTGCAAGAGCATCACTCTCATCCACATTTTCAATCTGTCAGAGTATGATATGTACAAGGAAGCCTGAATCACAAATTGCACTGTCACATCATATCGATTGTCTTTCTGAGACCTAACACAGGGATTCAGTCAAGCCACATTAGTCAGACCTTCAGGTGCAAATGAACATCCTTTTGTGTAATAGGTCGGCGCCATCAGGCTAGGCACAGACCTATGGCATCACAGACTGATTGATTGCTGTCTAGCAGACGTTTCAAATGTCACCAAGTGCAACCAATTTTCATCCCTCTCCATCATGCATCTGGAGAGTGGGAACTAATGAAAGAATAATATTCAGCCGTAAATACGCTAATGAGAATTCTACAGGCAGAAATGAAAGGCTGTGGTCCTCAGTTAATTAAACTGGAAAACAAACCTGATTGCCATTCAATGGCAGCCATTGCAAACTGCCTTTGATGGGAGATAATCGAGGGGGTTGGGGAGGGGCATGGAGAG
Organism: Mustelus asterias; assembly: GCF_964213995.1. Lineage (NCBI taxonomy): Eukaryota > Metazoa > Chordata > Chondrichthyes > Carcharhiniformes > Triakidae > Mustelus > Mustelus asterias. The sequence continues at coordinate 13,792,842 of NC_135834.1, read as the reverse complement.
AGTGGCTGGACACTCTTGGAATGTGCTGGGTGGCTGCCCCCAGGGTACCTGGCTGATGCTCCTCCTCCTTATGGGTGCCCGAAGGCCCCTTCTTCACTCCTTGAGGAGAAGAGGCACCTGGTGGGAAGTCAAGATGCCCTGTTTCCCTCTCACCTAGCCACTGCTAGAACGCACTAATGGTAACAGCAATGGTGTGCAGGTCCGACCACAAATCAGACAGAAACCGTGCGTTCTGCTGGATCTGGGCCTCCAAAGCAGCCGCCACCCTTCCAATGGAGACTTCGACGTGCTTGAATGCTGGAGCCATGACATCAGATAGAACGTGGATGTATTCCACTCTTCTTTATTCCAAGCTGCTGGTAGCCTCTGACAACTCTGTCTGATGTTCCCCTGCCTGTCTTTGCATCTTCAACATTCTTCTTTGGGCCAATTCCAGAGGCTCATCATTGGTCTCACATGAAGAAGTCATTGCACTGGCATGACATGGAAGATGTGTCGGTGAGACCCTCACAATGATAAGGTTCTAGGGCGAATAAGGTGAAGACAAACTGATACGAGCACAGTTCTCCTGTGGGACTTGGTCTCAGCAGGGGCCTGGTCTCCAGCAGTCCTCTGAGTGTCAGAGTTCTCAGCTGCCTCTGCCTGCTGAGAGTGAGGTAATGGTCAGATTGTGAACCCAAGCCTGCCCTAGAACTAGGTCCCATCAAAGTGCATGTATCTGTGTCTTTGATGCCCTGAGGTTGTGGAAAGTGCTATATAAATGCAAACTTTCTTAGTGATACACTGTTTTAAATCAGGATGGCCAAATAACCTAGAGAGATATGGATGGCTAGAGTGCAAACCCTTTTTTGGGTGTGCTATTGGGTTTGAACATTATTCTTGTAACATTTGGAACAGGTAGTGATGCAAAGGCCATCCCCCTCACATCATCCGTCTCCTACTAACCTGCTCATCCCTCTTCGGGTAGTGTTGTAGAGTTGATATTGGGGAGGAGGAAGATTGTCTTGTATTGTCCCCCAGGAAAACGGTCCAGACTGTGTTCAATGGGCAAAGATTGTATATCACTGTCTTCAGTTGTCTCAGAGGCATGTGGTCCTGTTGTATAGTGGTGGGACTTCACCACAGCAGCAGAATGCATCTTCTTACTTATAGCAGTAATAATTGTGCTAGCTGATGCATCGTACATGGGAGAAGATAGGATTCAAATGCGAGGCATAGCCAGCGTCTTGCACAATTATCCAGAATTGTTTGGAGGTAAAACCAGGTAAAGTGTCGGACTGTACCAGTCTGACTATCTCCTCTTTAATATTCATCAGACAAGTAGGGGTAGAATCCGTGGAGCTTGTGTGTGGTGTAGTAGATTTGGTGGATCAATTTGAGTTGGCCACATTGTATTGTGCGGTCTCTTTTCCAAATTGTCCTCCGTTTTCTCATAATCTTGGTCTCGCTCCCAGGTTCTCCTAAGATTTCTGCAGTTTATTGCCATTTTGGCAGTTTGTGGGAGTGCTTTGTTGTGCTAGACTGAGGAGATTGCTAGCAATCCTGGGGAAGTGTATATAGGGTAGGCTGTATAAGGACAGAGGTTACAGTGGAATTAATTAAGAAGGGATACTCATTTCAGAACCTGTGTAATTGTTCCCATAACCTTTATTACTGCCAATTCATGAGATTTGGCCTTTGCTTGCCAATATTTGTAAATCTTATAATGTTCTGACAGTCTGATTATTGGAGGATTTCACAAGTACCTGGAAACATCTATATACAAAGGTCAAATAATGAAATATTTCTACATCTCCTAATGTTAACAGTATAAAGGTGACAATGAATAATATTGAAAGGTGCTGGTTGGTACTCCAATATTTTACTATTATTCAGTGCAACTAAATCTCTGCATTACTCATGGCATAATAAATAATTTTAAACATTGCTGCATCACTATATCAATGCAATTTCAAGATTCAATTATATTTCATCAAATAAGATTGGTTTGCTGATAATATTTTAGTCATGTGGTTGGGCTGGGCTGACATTAAAAACATAGCAGCCTGGAAAACCAGGGCTAGGGTTTTATGGCCAGTCCCGCCAGGCAGGATGTTGCAATGCCACTGAAGTAAATGGCAATTTAAATGGCCTGCTGCATTCTCAAAGGGGGAGACACGCAGTTGGTGAGGCTGTAAAACCCTGGCCGAGGAATTAGAACGTAAAGAGGAAATGAGACATTCCAAACAATTGGTTATTTTGTTACAGGAAAAATGTAAAGAGAACAGTGGCAGCAAGTAGGAGAAGGGTCACAACCGGGTTTCCAGGGAGTCAGATTTAGACATTTCTAAGTGAAGATGCAAGCTAGCGTTATTTTATAGAACAGCTCCCTCAAAAAACTTTGTTTATTTGACACTTTGATGGCGTTTTGAATCAGCAGTTATGCTGAGAACAATAACAACTTGCATTTATATAGTACCTTTAATGTAGTAAAATATCCCAAGATTCTCCATAGAGGAGTCTCTTGTGCATTCTTGACTTCCTTTGCCTCATTGTTGACAGCTGTGCCTTAAGCATTCTAGACCCTAAGCTCTGGCACTTCCTCCCTAATAAATCCCTGTGCCCCTCTCCCTCTCTCTCCTCCTTTAAGATGTCCCGTAATACGGACCTCTGACAAAGTTTTTGGTCACCCATTCTAATATCATCTTATGTGGCTCGGTGTCAAACCTATTCTAATACCAAGTGCAGTTTATACAGATGACCTACCTGAGCACCTTGCTTGTGTCTCCACACTGTAGTTCTTCAGTGCTTCATTGACTACTGTCTACAAGGGAATGCCTACAGCCAAGCAAACTGCTAAAATGGTGTTACAGAAGCCTCTCATGTTTCCAGAGCTGTTACTACAAACAGATGAGAAGCATTCATATTTTTTCAGCCAGTAGAAGTAGAATTTATTGAGAGTTCATACTTGCAATGGGATAAGTGAGTTCTAACTCCCCAGTCATAATAAGATTCTAATGGAGTTCCACAAAGACAAACATCCACATGTGCAAAAATGTTCACTAAACAAACACTATAGTGAGCGAGAAGAAGTGGAAGGATATTGACACAAGCAAGATGCAATTGTTTAAAAGCTCGGTAATGAACAGCAAAACAAGTCCCAGAATAGCTCAAATTCATTTCTCAAGTGTAGCCACTGACCTCCATATCCCTGGGTTAGGAATTGGAAAGAGAAATAACAACCCAGCAGCCTGACCCTATCCTGCAAGGCCTGCATTAAAAGGTTGCTGTCTGGATATAAGGTGATTGAAGCTCAGCTGTGATGCCCTTCTAGCTAAGTAGCCTGCACAAGAATCTAGGCCAACCCCCTTAGACCTGTGCCTTAGGTTACATTAGTGCTTTTAGAAGGGAACTGGAAATGATACATGTTCTGAATCAGTGACTGACTGGTTAGATTTGATATTTTGTGCTGTTTCTCTGTCCCTTGCCTGTAAACCGACATTTTGATCTCCTGGACTAGTTTTGATTCCCTAAGAGGCTTCAAGAGGAATTTAGCAGTTTTGTCTTTTCCCTAATTGGCTTGGGGTTTTATCTGTTTTTTTGGCCTATCCCAACAGATTACATGGCTCCAAGTGGCTGGTGAATGTCTGTACCGTGATCCACAAGATATCTTAACTATGTAGGACAGGCTGAGTGGACCAGTGGGTCTTTTCCTGTCTGTCATTTTTCATATGTTTGATATTTTAAATTCTGTTCAGTCTCCTCTGTCTAGATTAATATTTAGAGCCATGTCACCATACCAAAATATTCCGATCAGCCATTGTCTTTTGTGGTGCAAATGAAGGGAGCTCATTGTCCACTGCTATCAAACGGCCTTTCTTGCAGTCAGCTACATCTGTTTTCAGCTAGGTTAAGCTCAGCCATGTAAAATCATTGTATGTTTCAAACTGCTCTGAAATATTTAATGATCGTGATTTGAAACTTGCTGAATTTTGACAAAATGAATGAAACTTAATGCCATTTATATATATGCATACATACACCTTCACTGTCTATTATATACTGAAAGTGATCTGTCACAGTATATAGCAACTTGCATTTATATAGCATCTTTAAAGTAGTAAAACAACCCAAGATGCTTCACAGGAGCATTATCAAACAAAATGTGATACTGCATCACATCTGGAGCTATTAGGACTGGTGGTTGAAAATTTGGTTAAAGAGGTAGCTATTATGGAGTATCTTAAAGGAGGAGCGAGAGAGGTGAAGTGGTTTACGAGGAAATTCAGGAGCCTTGGATCTAGGCAGCTGAAGGCATGGCCGTCAATGGGGAAGCAGTTAAAATCAGCAATGTGCAAGAAGCCAGAATTGGAGCAGAGATCTCAGAGGGTTATAGGACTGGAGGAGATTGCAGAGATATGGAGGGGTGAGGCCATGGAAGAATTTGAAAACAAGGATAAGAATTTTAAAATTGAGATGCTGCCAGACTGGGAGCTAACACAGGTCAGTGGGCATAGCGGGTTAAACAGGATTTTGTGCACAGCAGAGATTTAGCTCAAACTGAACTGTGATAAACAGTCAGTTGGCTGAGTTACTCTTCCCCTCCCCCTGTTTGTGTATTTGTTCCTCCCTTCTTTCTCTTTCTATGTGCCATTCTTGCTCTAATCCTCGCTGTCTTAGGGTTCTCCCTCTATCACTCTCCCTCTGACCCCGTGGCCTTGATTTTTACAGTGGTGGAGAGGGACGGAGTAGCAGGCAATGAACCCATCAAGGTTGTGGAAATGGAGACACTCCAGTCCTAATGGCAAAGCTTTAACATTTCTTTGGGTGGGAATGTGCAGGAGGAAGCTGCGGTGTGGGTCAATGTGGGGATGGTCCCTGGGAAATACTGGAGAGATGGGGGTGCAGGGGAAGGACTCTGGGAATGGGAATAGTTACGGGGACAGGCACTGAAAGGCTTTGGCAAAGATCAGGGCTGGGATTTTCCAGTTCCACCCATGGCAGGAATTGGCGCAGGCAGGATTGGAAGATTTGAAGAGCAGTGAAAAGACTTTGTGCAGGAGTTTCCAGGACTGGGGAAGACGCTGCAAAAACAATGGCTTCTGGAATTAAAGAGGCGAAGAACAGTTTTGATCCAAGTGCGGATTTTTTCCTTCATCCATTGTTCTGACATTAAGAGCAAGTTTGATAGTTTCATTATTTTTGAAGCTAGCGATCCCAGTGATCTGAAGTAACCTTTCAATCTTGCATTTTATCCCATTAAACAATGAGAAGAAGCAGATGTGACTTACTTCGCTGAAGAATAATTCACCCCAATCCACCAGGTTTAAGCCAATTATCAACAGTGGAAGATGAACTCCGAATAAAACCAGTATCAGTTGACAAGAAGAATTTATATAACTTACAGAAATGTACTCAAATTTTATCTTCAGATGTTCATATAAAGCTTAAAAACCTTGAAGGAAAATATGAACTAAATTGTTAGGCTTTGGCTGTGGAGGACTCATCGGGAGAGTCCTGATGCCTCAATGCTGGCGACCCATGTTGGTGTGGGAGGTGACGAACATTCCACCCTGGAACTGCACCTACCCCATTCATTTTCTGCATCCCCCAGCGCTGGATTTCCGGTGCGGTCTGCTCCACGCCAGAAATCGGCAGAGAGGCAGGGCTAACATTTAAATTATAACTTAAATGTCATTTAAATGCTATTAGCAGGCCCGACTGAGTTCTCCGGGCCTGCTGGCCACTCCCACCCCGCCAGAGTGTTTCACTCCAGTGGGGTTTACAGTAGCTCCCCATTCTCGGGGATCTAGTGGCCTGACCCCGCTGGCATGTAGAGAGGACAATCGGAGCCCCCCCCAGGGAGTCAGGCAGCAGGGGGGTGGTGCCAGCCTGTGCCCCTTGGCATTGCCCAAGGGGCAAAGTGCTAATGCCCAGGGGGCACCTTGGCACTGCCCATCGGGCATCGGCAGTGCCGGGAGAGGGGCCTAGTGGTGGGGCCTGATGGGGGAAGTGCCTTGGGGCGATTGGTGGGGTTGGGGGTTCCCGCTGCCACTCTGCCATTGGGATCGATGGGGGCAGGAAGGAGGCCAGAGATTGGGGCAGTCCAGGACGGTGGGGGGGCCCACAATCGAGGCGTGGGGGGGGGGGGTTGGGGGTCAGCATTGTGGGGTCCCGGGCTGGCCAGCGAACAAGTTGGCCAGGAAACGGGAGGCTGACAATCCGAGACCACTGCACATGTGCAGAGGCTCGCTGGTTTCAGCCTCCTGGGTGGGAATAGGCCCCGCCCCCTGAAATCTAATGATATTCACATTGGTGGCCTCTGCATTGCACAAAGTGCATTGCACTCACACTGAAAAAAACAGCGTGAAATACTCCAGTTTTTCCCGTGAATTCAACACATAGAATTTTTGTGGGAGAATTTTGCCCTTGATTCCGGGTATCAATGTGTAGCATCATCATACAGAGGTGCTGTGACTTCCATCTTGTGCACTTGCCCTCCCCTATCCGTTCTTGTTTCCCCTTTTCCATGAATGTTTTAAATTACTGTGAGGTGGTTTGGTTAGTTATTTCTGGGTGAGGACTTTATTCCAGTATCTTACGGTATTTGATATGCTTGTGCACGACATTGGAGAGGCACAAACTGGTTGGTGTTTTTCCTCCTTCAGTGGACTGTTTATTTAATATATGATAGCAACTATTACAGGTGAACGGTTTTGCAGAACATGTAGGTCTACTCCGTTGTCTTTGTTGTTGCAGTGTAGGCCACTCCAGGGAGTTCAGAATATTCGTAACGTTGGATGTTCCTGCATAGTCGTTGAACCATGCTGCATGTCTTTGAACCATTCCCAGTTTGTTTACAAGGTATTTTGTTTGGGGTCTCAGACCATTGTTGCATATTCTCTTTTCCCCTGTGTCTTTGTTTCTTTTTCTCTGTTTCCCTGTCGTTCCCCCATTATTTTATGCAATACTCTGATTTGCATTGAACTGTCTCAATTGCACAGGGCTTGTAGGAAGACATAGGTGCTTCTGTCAGACCTGATTATTGAGCACTTACCAGTAAGAGAAAATTAATTATATGAAATAATAATTTGGGTGCAGCAGGGCCACGCATGCAGTCTGAAAATGGAATACTGTGTAGAAGGTTAACCAAACAACAGTGAATTGGAGTGCAAATTGGAACCATACCGGCCTGTGGAAAGTTAATCATCAATGCAAGAGACACTTGAATATAGAGGACTCTTCGAGGCATCAATTTGCATCTATCTATTGATTCCTTCTTTAATCCTACCTGGGATTCAAGGGAAAATGCATATTTGATATCAAGGTATCTGCAAATGCATTGGGTGTGCTTAACTGGCCGTTGGTAGCCCAATTGAAATAAACCTAAAGAAGTTGTTGAGATCTGTTTGTGTTCTGAGAAGAGGACAAATCTACTCCAGCCCACAATAGGATCTACTCTGCCTGACTAGCCTTGGCAGAAAGTTGAGACGGATCTATTTGACTGGAAAGGCAATGTTTCTCTTTTGGTTATAGCCTGTGTGTTTCACAAGGGGAGTACTTACATGACAATATATGGAACAATGTCTGAAATCAATATTTGTGTGCCTTGGAATACCATGTCAGGTAATGGATCACAATGTTCAGTCCTGCGCTTCGATACATTTTTAAAATAATATAGATTTATTCACATTACACACAACCTTGGGTATCTTTAATGTAGAGAACAGAGAACTGGCCAGGATGTACTCTGTGAATATGGTGTTATAGCGTGTTGGCGAATGGGTACGGCCTGCAGAACTGTGAATGATGCTCAGTTAAGAATGTCTCTACAATTGTTTCCAGTGCTTCCCTATTCCTAAATGAACAATGCTGGTCAGCTTCAGTGAATGGAAAGCATTTTGCAACTCGTGTCAACTGAGATGTCAATTTACAACATTAAGGGAGGGAGCTTCTAATACTAAAATGAAACAATGTGAGTAAATCAAGTTTGAATAATGAACTTAAGAAGCAAAGAAACGCAAAGAAGATGTGAGACATCTTCACCTCTGGTTGTTATCAAGACCCTAAGCTGGGGAAGTGGAATAAATTTTATCCTGTGTTTGTATAGAGCTAGATAGGACTGATGTGAGCTCGACGCTGTCACATCATTACTGCAAGTGTTGAAACTTCCTGCAAAGGACAGCAAAATCAAATATGGTTTTAAAATACACAAAGATGGAACTATTCTGCACTCATTCTGGGAGACTGCATGCATCATTGACTGTGTACTTGTAGCCACAATGGTGTTTTTGGTGCAAATGGTTTTTTTTTGCATGTACACTTAACATTTTGGAGTGTAAATCTAAAATGAGGGCTAAACTACTTCAGAATCAGGTTTGGCACTGACTCTAAATGTTGGTGTTTGCGCAAAGCAAAAGCCACTTTTGCACCAATGTCATCATTGTTGTGTAAATGCAGCCTGGACTTAGAAAAAGAATCTTTTGCAGCACATTGAGGGAAATTCTTTGTGAACTTATATATCACCTGTCTCTTTCTCTCTCAATCTCAATTCTTTTCCATGGCCATTATGTCCTGGAGTGGGACTAAAACATAGAGCTTTTGGCTGAGAGGCAGAGATGCAACCCCTTGCGCCACAAGACCTCCTTTATGTTGCAATTTTATGCAACACAAAATTGCATGGGTCACTGATAAATCAGCTAACTCCAGTGTTATCCAATACTTCAGCTAAAAGCCACATGGCTTTTGATATGTAGATGTGGTTAATTTGCAGTTTTGATTTGGAAATAAAAATTGAGTGATGGATGCAGTCATTGGCCATGTGATCTCAATATTCATGCACCCAATGTGTGTACATGAACTTTAACCTTTTGGTACGTTTGGTGGTAAAATGTGCAAATGTTTTACTTCCTTGGTCACTGAAAGGTGGGAAATAGTTAAGAAAATATACACACTTTTGAGTGAATGAAATACTTTTTCTACTAAAATTAGTGCATCGGGCTAAAACAGTCACTGTAGATAACACTGTGGCCACAACTGGGGCGGCACGGTAGCACAGTGGTTAGCACTGCAGCTTCACAGCTCCAGGGACCTGGGTTCGATTCCTGGCTTGGGTCACTGTCTGTGTGGTGTTTGCACATTCTCCTCGTGTCTGCGTGGGTTTCCTCCGGGTGCTCCGGTTTCCTCCCACAGTCCAAAGATGTGTGGGTTAGGTTGATTGGCCAGGTTGAAAATTGCCCCTTAGAGAGCTGAGATGCGTAGCTTAGTGGGTAAATATGTGGGGGTAGGGCCTGGGTGGGATTGTGGTTGGTGCAGACTCGATGGGCCGAATGGCCTCCTTCTGCACTGTAGGGTTTCTATGATTTCTCTGAACTGTGGCGAGTCAGCGATTTCCATTGGACAATACTGCAGATGACACAAGTTCATTTGAAAATTTAATGAATTCTGGAATGGTGGAAAGAAGTTTATGTACATCCTGTAGCTTAAATTAGGGAGGACAAAGTGGATTGATCTATACTTTCAAGTAAATAACAGGGAATGCCGGTTTATTCGGGTTATAGGCCGATGATAATACATTTTGTATGTTTAGCGGGCCCCAGAAAATACAGCATAATTGTTTCTTTCAGACAAGAGAGTCATAAAAGCAGACAGACACAGGGTTTGATTTTCCCAGCCAACGCAGTGGGTTGGGAAATACCAGCGGGAAGGCTGCACTGGTCGCAACTTTCCCAGGCCATTTTTTATGCCATAATCAGCCTCGTGCCGGAAATCAATGCAAGGCTGATTACAATATTCACAAGCTGATTCGAATGTCATTAGCGAACCCGGGACGGTATTGTCTGGGCTCGCTAATGTTTCCAACCCTGTCAGGGGAGGTTCCCACCAACCGGGATTAAAGCTGGTCCCCAGCAATGGGAACCAGGTGTGATGGCCACGCTGACGGGGGCAGTGGCCATTGAGGCCCCCCTGGAGCTCGGGGGCAGGGAGTTACCCCTTGGGCAGTGCCAGGGTGCCCAGTGGCACCCTGTCACTGCTCACCAGGCAGTACCAAGGGGGTGGGGCCTTCTGGGGGCGGGCCGCTCAGTAGGTTGGGGGGACTGCTGCACACTCTGCACAACGATTGGTGGGGGAGGGTGTGGGTGGTCGGGGCTGGCCATGGGGGGTGCGGGGTGGTGTGGTTGGGGCTGGTGATGGGAGGGGACCAGTGCACATGCTCTTATCTCCCTACTGACAGGGATTAGGCCCTGCAACCCCCCCCCCCCCCTCCTCCCCGCCCAGTACCGGTGTGAATCCCCTGGCAGACTCTGTGAAGCACAGAGTGCCGGAAATTCACCTAAGTTCGCCCAAAAAAGGGGTGGGAAAATCTCTTCTTTCCCCCCCACCCCCATGGTGTTATTAAAAGATGCTGCTTTATTTTTGAAGAACCCATGACATCCCATAGAAAAGCAAAACAAGATGGTCTGTTATGGCTAGCATATCAGACTGGCTGCTTCCCCTGCATATATGTTGTACGCTGTCACATACAACATATGCCTCATACCTGTATTATTGTTACCTTTCAGACTTTGCTTTGTGTATTTTCAATGGAAGAGCACTCCTTACCTGTCTTCTCCAGCTATTGGGCAGGATTTTCCAGCTGACGCCAGCGGGCATCATCACAGGTGGGACAGGAAAATTTGGAGAAGTGTTAAAAGTCAACGGTTCAACAAATCTTCCTGTCCCACCCCTGATGATACCCGCGCTGTCATGGGCAGCACCCATTCTGTCGGCATATAAACGAGTGACATCAACACCATTCATAAACAGAACTGGAGAGAGAGTGAGTGAGGGCTGGCCTTGGAGTCACTTGGCTGTGTAGGTGTTAATTTGCTGCAACAGCCGAATATTGCTCAGCAAAGCCTGAGGGCTGAACTATCTATCTGAAATTTTTATTGATTCTTTTGGACAAACACAAAAAGGCCTCAGGGTTCTGTGTATAATTGAGGGGTGAATACACTTGGATCTTTTTAAAAGACTTTGAAGTATTACATGTTCTCGGTTTAAGTAAATATTTTCAAATCTAAACATAATTGAAAAGGTGACACGACATGTATATATGGGAGAGTAGTATTGGTGCTGGTAGGGAAAACACACCACTTGTACATTGCCTGCTGAACAGGAGGCAACAGGCAGAGACTGCGCACGTACAGCATTGACTGGGGATGTTAAATCGAGATTAAATTACCCTGCCAAGATAGTGTCACACCTTTTATAAGAGTCAAAAGTGACAATAGACATTAAAAAAAGTGACCGCCCTTCAGTGGGCAATAATATCCCATTTAAAAAATAACGTGAAAAAGTAATCTCACTATTACAGACAGAGTTTAAAAATTAGTTTCTCTGCTGAGGCCAATATTCGGATGCCCCAAGCCATAATATGCATCAGCATGTATTACTAACAGTATGGTAACAAATATACACGATGCTCTTTCCCAATGGCATCTGGTGCAGATTGTTTTGTTTTCTTCACTTCCCAGGTTAATGTCTTGAGTGTAGACTCTTCATCGCCTTTTCTCTTTTAAGTCACGACTTAAAACCTACCTCTTTGACCAAAGGGTTGAGCAGCTCTGTTTGACAGGGAAGATTCCAAAAAGCTGCTGTGACATGACAGTTGTTGCCTGTCTCAAATATAGGCTACCAGGAAATTAAACTATCAGCCAAGATCAATTCGCAGGTTAATGGAGAAGGCCCTTCTTTATCTCGAGCTTTGAGGTTATTGTGCCAAAGAACAGGTCAGTTTCAGACTGAAACAAAATTGTCTGTGAACAGGTTCTTACCATTATTGAAGCTACCCATGCAATCTGACACTGGGACTTAATCACTGCTGAAGACACAGGATCGAGGTATGGGGGGGAATTATACAAAAAAATTCGAAGTGTCGAACGAGCGAGAAAATGGGAGAGTTTCAGGCTGAAAATGCAATCTTATGGCACTCTGTGCAAAATAGAACCAGGATGCGATTCTCGCCTGGGGTTGGGGGGGAGGGGGTGGGGTGGGTGGATGGTGTGGAGCCTCAGCTCGCCGGTGAAGCCAGCTGCTGAACTCTCTAGGGGGCGCCATTGCGCAGACGCCCCAATCTCCCAGTGTACTGGGGGATCTCCTGCCGATCCTCCCCCCCCCAACGGATTGATCCCCCCCCCTCCGCAGTTCCCTCCCTCCCACTCTGTGGATTGCGCCCCGGCAGAGTTCCACATCCCTCGCCGATCACCCCCTGGCAGAGTTCCCCTTCCCTCCCATTCCAGCAGAGTTCCTTCCCTCCCACCCTTATGGAGCTCCCCACTTGTCATAGCTCCACCCCCCCGTTGGTGGGGACCAAATGTGATTCTCGCCGGGGAGAAGCTCAGCCAGTGAGGTGGTAAAGGTAAGTGAGCCCAGATTATAGCGTCCGGCACTCATTAATGACAAGTAAAGCAGGTCTCGGAATCTTTTAGAATCCCTACCATGTAGAAGGAGACCATTCAGCCCATCAAGTCTGCACTGACTCTCTAACAGAGCATCTTATCCAGGTACATCCCAACCCATCCCCGTAACCCCACACATTTACCCCGACAATCCCTCTAACCTACGCATCTTTGGACACTAAGGAGAAATTTAGCATGGCCAATCCACCTAACCTGCACGTCTTTCAGACTGTGGGAGGAAACCGGAGCACCCAGAGAAAACACACGCAGACACGGGGAGAAGGTGCAAACTCCACACAGACAGTGGCCCAAGCCGGGAATTGAACCTGGAGCTGTGAGGCAGCAGTGCTAACCACTGTGCTGACCGTTAATATTTCAATTGGCTTCGTGCCCTTTCTGTGCCAAAGCCACTTGCGCTGGCAAAACAGTGCCGGTACGATCAGGGGATGCAGAAAACTGGGTGGGAACCTGATTTTTCACCCCACACTTTCCACCTATGAGAAAGAGCAGCATGATACTTGCAGACATTTTAAAAAGATCCCTTCCAATGCCTACCAGTACATCATTGATGAAGACATTGAGTAGGATGAGAGATAGTAGGCAGCTGCTCATATAGAGTGGAAAGAATCCAAACAAAAACACATTTAAATAAGAGTGCAGCAAGTAAGATAAGGAACAGTGCTTTATTAGACAGATCAGTCATACACACGCAACAGGAATCCATGATCAACTATAATATTTTGATCTACATAGAAATATTTTCAGTAAGAAAGCAAATTTGTAATGAACAAAAGGACTTCATAAATTTATTGGAATATCAAAATTATTTTAATTTTTAAATGATCGAAAGATACCACAGACAGTCATGCAGGTCATGATCACAAACATTTAATTTAATTGTAAACACGTAAATAAATCTGGAAACTTGTGAAATTCAGCCAGACCAACTTCAATTGTAGTTTCCAAGGCTAGCCTAATATTAATTTGTTAACATCCCAGGCTTCCCTATCTTCTTCTATTTTTACCCATTTAAAAAAAAACTTTCCCTTCAAAACTTCATTGTCTGCTCCTCAACCAGCCTTCAGGCAGGATGGATAGAGCCACAACTGGCTACATTGCAAAGTTCATCCTGGAGTTAATGCAGTACAAACACAGAGGGACGGTGTAAAAGAGATAGAGAGAAAGACAGAGGGCTCACAAAAGAGACAGCAATAGAGAATGAAATAGAGATGGAAAGAGAACTTGGCAATGCAGCCACATCTTCCTCCCCAAATACCAGTATAATCCCCAATAAATATTTAAAGTACTAACAAGAAAGCAAACTTTGGATTGTGAAAGTTTGCACTGCAGCAGCTATTTGCTACAGCATAAACTCACCTTGGCAGCAAATACGATCAATCTTTAGCAGTTTAAAAACAGGCTCTCTGTCTTGCCCCAAATCTCACCAAGTGTCAACCTGTGCACTTGAAATTTCCTACAACAGTAATCATATTTATATTCCAATTGAAAGAAGTGACATGTAAATGATATGTGTATATAACAATGGGCTGGATTCTCTGACCTTGCCCGCGGCTGGGATTCTCCAGTCTCATTTGACTGAATGCATGTTAGATCTTTGCAACATTTCTCTACCCATCTTGGCATCATTTTATGATATTTAATTACTTTTTACATCCCAAAACACTTTTCTGAATATTATCAAGCGATATTACTTTATCGAGTATGTGGAAAAACTACTTTAAAAACAGATTTTAACATCAGATGTTGGTTAAAAGATACCGCTGAACTTCCCAGTGGCAATTGTGTTGGGGTCTACATCGAGGACTGACAAGTATTCCATCTCTTGCTCACTGTAACAACACAATTGGAGACTGATTTATCAGATGACTTGTGCAAGTCTTTTATGTCAGGGGTATCCAACATGGTAAATCCCTTGGATAGTGCTTATTGCAAAAAAAAATGGAGAATCTCTCCTTACAAAATAAGAAGTATTTCCAAACCTCTTTCTGCATTGGTGGATGGGGACAAAATAAAGAGACTGCTGCATAGTGTAATTATTTACCATCAGATTAATACTCCCCTGGGCTCCTGGAACTGTCACATCTTGAATTTTAAACAGAGATCCTATCACCAAGTGATTCACTTGTTTGTTATATTTATATAATATATATATTTATTATATACATATATAAATATAATACCTATATGCCAGAAGCCCAGAATTCTAATGCTGTTAGAATCAACAGAATAATAACATGTAGCTCACGTTACAATAAGCATTAGCAATGAGAAACTAGTGGAACCGATCTTCATCTGATACATTCAACACTCTGCAGTGGGGCCACTTATATGGAGTTGCTAGAGATTGATGTTTTGTTCCTCTTATGATTTGTTTGTCTCTTAATTTTTTTAATTATAACACCAGGTTTCTGAATTTTGACAGGATCATTCCACAGCTGAGTAACAGAATTGGAACTTTGATTAATGTACAAGTATGTAAATTACATGTTGGGTTACATCCAGGCAACTATTATTGGCAGAAGTCAGCCTTGATTCTAAGACCATCAGAATTTGTGTTCTTTGATTATCTGTACCAGGTTTCTAAATATCTGAAAATTCATCTGACTTTGTGTTTTGTGCAAATCAGAATGTACACCATTTCTTGAATTGTCACCCGAAAATTCAGCAAAAGCCAACAAGTTGCAATAAATTTTAAATAGATTAAAGAAAATAGACAAATAAGCTGATCCAAAATGAGATGACATCAATCCAAGACAATAAGCTAAATGTAACTATCACATACATGTGAATAGGGCCACTTGTTATTCTGTACTGTGGTTTGGTCTTACAGCCGTGGCAACACACAATATCCAGTACATAGTAACATGGGATCATCACAGGATATAAAATCTGATCAAGTTACATGCATGCACATACTCACAAAAAAAGTGTTCCTTCATTATACTACCAGCCATTGGATCAATGTTTTTGACAGCATAAAAATAAGATGGGATTAGGCAGGAATACACTTCATCTCCTTTCCCCAGTTAAATAGCAGTTCCATTGAGTCTGGACGTAATCTGAAGCCCTGCATTACAACAGGTCAAGAAGTTGAACCTTTACACAATTATTCAAAATAAAAAAAGAATTTCTGTCCATGAGTGAATTTTAAACAGTGTGGGGTTTGAATTTCTGCAGAGATTCTCCCAATTGTCCACTGGAGTTTGTGGAAAATCCACATAAATCTCGTAAAAATTGTGTAAACAGCATTTGTGCCGATAGTATGGCCGAAATTGCATCAGATGATCAGGCGGATTCACACAGAAATTGATGGCATATATGTTCCTTGCAGAGCTTATGGAATCATAGAAATTTCAGAACAGAAGGAAGCCACTTGGTTCGTCAAGCCTGTGCTGGTTCTACATTTTCTTGCTCTTTCCCTACCCTTTTTAATAATTTTCTTCAAACGTTTAATTCTCAAGTATCATGATTCGCACAGCGTCAATAGCCACTTGTGAAACTGCATTCTATATTCTACTAACCCCTTGCATAGAAAAAAATCTAACCTTCCCCAATCACAAGGCAAACAATTAAATTATTTCATGATTTTGCATACTTCCATTTTATAAACTTTCACCTTCATTTCTGTGTTCCAGTGAATACAGGCCTAATTCTTCAAGTCAACCATAACAAAATATTTCCAGCAGTGGTATCATCAGAGTAAATTTATATTGTAACTTTTCCTTTGCTCCAGTGTCATCCCTACAATGGGATGCCTACAACCGCACAAAATTGCAATTGCAGCACCCCAATTTCTTGTACTTTTTCATTATTAAGTCCTTGTTTTCATTTTCAGTATCCCTATATAGAGAACCCGGATTCTAACCACTTAGTTAGACCAGTATTAAATTCAATAGCAGGCATTGAGCAAATGAGTAGCTGGAAGAAGAAAAGATGATTAAGGTAAGTTAGTGTAGTTTTGTGAAAGGTCTTACTAACCATTAAAGTAATTTGACAGAGCTACTGAGGTGGTAGCTAGAGGACCATAAATAGATGTTTTACACCTAGATTTTTCAGAAGATTCTGCACAAGACATTGTTAGCTAAAACTGATGTGCGTGGAATTGGAGATAACTTTGTACAGATAGGAATCTGGTTGGGAGCTAGAACACACCTGTTGGGTTAAAAGGAATACTCTTTGATTGATAAGCAGTAAATCAGAGTGCCTAGCTTTTCAGTTGTGACCTCAATTTTGGAACAGAGGAGACCATATCTAAATATTCAGATGACACTGGGCTAGAGGTATAGTAAATTGTGAAAAGAAAATTGCAAAAGGCCACAAATTGTGTGCTTGGATTGATCAATGGCAGATGTAACGAAGAGTGAGGTAGTACATTTTGGATGCAACAATGGGAGTAAATTCTAAATGATGAAGCGCTAAGGGGTGACACGGTGGCACAGCGGTTAGCACTGCTGCCTCACAGCGCCAGGGACCCAGGTTCAATTCCGGCCTTGGGTGACTGTCTGTGTGGTGTTTGCACGTTCTCCCCGTGTCTGCGTGGGTTTCCTCCGGGTGCTCCGGTTTCCTCCCACAGTTCAAAGATGTGCAGATTAGGTGGATTGGCCATGCTAAATTGCCCCTTACCATCAGGGGATTAGAAGGGTAAATACCTTTTTATAAAATTTTAAAAATTAGGGGATAGGGCTGGTGCAGACTCGATGGGCCAAATGGCCTCCTTCTGCACTGTAGAGATTCTATTCTATGATAAAGAGATGGATGCACAAAGGCATTTTGATATCCCAGTAGTCATTAAAAACTTGCTCATAGCTGTAAAAAGGATCAAAAGCCAATGGGTTACCAGGCTTCATCATAAGAGGTTTGGAATATAAAAGCAGTTATAGAGTGCTGGTTAAACCTAATTTGAATATTATATTCTATTCTGAGAGGACACCTTCGGAAGAATGTACTGCCGTTGAGAAAAGTTGAGCAATGGTTCACAAGGATATAATACCTGGGATGAAAAATATGAGTTATAATGAGTGACTAAGTAAATTTGAGTTATGTCCCCGGGAATATAAGGATGTTTAAAATACTGAAGATGTTTAAAACAATGAAGGCAATCGACATGAAAGATCGAGGTCAATTACGTTTCCATTCAGGAGGGATATTTTGAGCTAAACTAGTTTAAAAAAGAATCTAGGAGGAATGTCAGTTAAATAGTATGTTATTCCTCACGGCTTGTTTGATATCACCAGATTTTGTTGTTAGTCCCTCCAAGACCATTTCCCAAATCCTTTGTGTCAACAACAGTCCCAACACAGATCCCTTAGGCACCCCAATTCTCTGCTTTCTATCCATGAGCCATTCCTCTATCCATCCCACAACCTTGTCTCCAATGCCGTAGACCTTAATCTTTGGAAGACTTTCATGTGTCATTTTATCAAATACTTTTCAAAGTCCAAATATATCACCTCCCCTATCTATAAACTTGGTAATTTCCTCAAAATAATTAAATCAGTCAAACATTATCCATTTTTTTTTTACAGGTTTGAGTTGACTGACCTCGATTAGCCCATACCTTTCAAAGTGTTCACTAATTTTGGCTGGAATTCTCCGACCCGCCTGCAGCTGGAATCCTCCAGTCCTGCTGCAGTGAATGGAGTTTTGGCTGAGTGCTAAATTCTCCGTTCTCACTGGCAGGGCGAACGAGATCGGAGAATCCCTGCCTTTCTCTTTTATTGTAGTCTCTGGCAGCTTTTCTAATACAGCAATCGGAGGAAAACCAGAATACAGTTCAGTGTAATTATTTAACGTCGCAGTACAGATGACCCAGTCGTATTTAGCATCATGAGCTGAGGGAAAAGTCAGTGCAGAAATAACAGTTAGTTCTGTGTTAGCACGTGGAATATAGCAAAGGGAACAAGTTGGGAGAAATCCATCTCCTGTGTTTTTTTTAATAGGGAAGGGATAAGAGTTTGGAAGTAAGACTGCTGCTATAATGAGGGGATACCATTCTGATTTCAGGATCAAACCGTTCAGGGAAGCCAGTTGTTCAGAAGCAGGTCAGTAAAAGAATGATTTTAATGACATTTAAATTCAAATTGTTCAGGAGGTAATAGCCAAAGTGTAGTAGAAAAAGGTTTAGTCCTGGAGGAAGGGGATAGACAGTTACAGCACAGTGAATATTCATTTGCTATATTTAAGTATGTTACTGATTCCACATTTCATTTTCCTAAAGTATAAGATTGTGGATTTAGATGCACTAGTGTGATCTTGTTATTTAAAAAAAACATTAATTATGAACTTCAAAATAGTCAAAAAGCTACAAAATCAGAGGTTTGTGGAACACATTGAGGCAATATAATCATTAGGTGGAGTTTACTGTTTGAATACTGATATTGCGCCAGTGCCCATTTGTATAATAAAGGACAAACACTTGAGTAGATAAATTTCCTGTAAAAATGCAAAAGCATTTGTTTTTCTTTGTAATTAATAACTCACTAAGGAAACCTCAGAACACAGAGCTTTGCACTTCTGAGGCTGCATTTTTGTAAGTGTGTCACTAAGTATGGAAAAGGGCAGGTACCCCATCCCACTTTTGTTGAGGAGAAACTTTCTCCCATTGCCTCTGTTCCCTGCCCATTCCACAATACAATACGATGACGTAACTTCCAGCAAACTGAATTGCTAGGTAACATGAGTGTCACAGGATTGCTTACTTTCAGTCCAAGTCTACAGTATCCAATTATAAGAGGATTGTTTGAAAATGGCCCAACTTACATTATATGGAAATCTTGCAGGGAAAGGTCACATTTAGCCCCTTTAGGTCGGTTGAGTCCACATTCCAAAGATGAAAAGAAACATCTAGCCCACTGTATCACCCAATCCACTACCATTGGAGAACTTTGCCAATTGCCTGCTGTGATAGTGGAGTCAGACACTGTAGGAACTTTCAAGCGGTTATTGGATAGGTACATGGAGCACACCAGAATGATAGGGAGTGGGATAGCTTGATCTTGGTTTCGGACAAAGCTCGGCACAACATCGAGGGCTGAAGGGCCTGTACTGTGCTGTACTGTTCCATGTTCTATGTTTCATTCAAAGCTATTTGTGTGAACGGGTAGTCTTCACCCAACTGAAAACAACAATTTAAACAGACACATCACAGGTTTCCATGCAATTTTAGCCAATGGCAAACAAAGTGAAATCATGGTGTGTTGTCAAAGTCTTTAAGTTTTTTTTAAAGTTTATTTATTAGTCACAAGTATGCTTACATTAACACTTCAATGAAGTTACTGTGAAAATCCCCTAGTCGTCACACTCCGGCGCCTGTTCGGGTACACTGAGGGAGAATTTAGCATGGCCAATGCACCTCACCAGCACGTCTTTCGGATTGTGGGAGGAAACCGGAGCACCCGGAGGAAACCCACGCAGACACGGGGAGAGCGTGCAAACTCCACACAGACAGTGACCCAAGCCGGGAATTGAACCCGGGTCCCTGGCGCTGTGAGGCAGCAGTGCTAACCACTGTGCTACCGTGCCGCCCTAGTCTGCCAATAATCTCTCCAATCTGACCAATGGCTGTTCTCAGCAAGTGCAAAACATTTACTTTTACCACAACAATGTTTACTTTGTGTGGATGAAAACTAAGTAATACTGGGGGAACTAGATATTTGAGCAGTACTGAAAATCTCTAATCAAATGGCGTAATGAACTGCAAAACATTGCAGAGCTCTGGAAGGGCAAGCACAGGCTGCTTTTCCTTTGATATGATCGCAGTACAAATTCATGTAAGGCACACAGAGTGTGGAGAAGATAGAAAGCATGTTAATAATGCAATAAATCTTAGAACATGGCATTGGCAGTAATAGGGGAAAAACATCTGCTTGGTCAAGAATCAATCTCAATATACTTTTTATCCTTGAACATTTGTAAGTGGAAAGTGAGACACACAGGCAGTTTCAATTAGTCCCAGTGTGCAACATTCTCATTCTCCAAATTCAATTTCTCCATTAAAAACTCTGTTCTGATGAAGGGTCTCCATACAATGGTGTTAACATACATTTTGTTTAGCTGCTGTCAGACCTGCTGTGTTTTTTTTAAGCATCTTGTTCTTGTTAACGTCAGATTCCCAGCCATTTGCAAGTTTTTTTTTCAAATATTATCAATACAAGAGTTTGCTTTATTTTTTTCCTTAAAATGGCTATCGATGGGGCCATAACTGCACTTAGGCTGCCAAGCGAGGAAAGCCCGCCATTACATTTCTCCATCACTCCTATTTGTTGACTTTCAAACGTGGAGCTGTAAGTATATCGTCGCATATGCAAAAAGAAGGGTTGCCGCAGCAAACTGGGCAAAAAGATGGTTTTGCGCTTGCTTGGGATCATAGCCAAGTGGTAGATGCAGCCTAGGGGAAAATACAGCCAGTCAATAGCTACACACAGCCTCACTCTACATCATGGAGCTGCTACAGAAGAATCAGAGAGGAAGAACCATTAAAAACAATATATTTAATTTACACTTTCTTCTTCATCAGACAAATAAATATAACTGCGTCCAGTTGTCCTCTCACTCATCTCCAGATCATCTAATTTCTATTCAATGAGTTACAATCATTTTGATCTAATAACACACAGTTTTTTTATGATTAATTCTTCACTTACTGTCATTTATCCCTTTTAATAAAAGCGTTTTGCTACCAAATATCTCCTGGGATGAAAGGTTTCTCCTATGACGAGAGGCTGAGTAATTTGGGCCTCCATTCTCTGGAGTTTAGAAGAACGAGAGGTGATCTCATTGAAACACATAAGATTCCAAAGGAACTTGATAGCGTCGACACTGAGAGATTGTTTAACCTGGTTGAGGAATCTTGAACACGGGGCACAGTCTAGGGATAAGAGGCCGAACATTTAGGACTGAGATGAGGAGAAATTTCTTCACTCAAGCAGTTGTGAATCTTCAGAATTCTCTACCGCAGAGGGTTGTGGATGCTCCATTGTTGAACATATTTAAGGCTGAGATGGACAGATTTCTGCAGTTGGATTTTCAAAGCAGGGTCAGGAATCTGACACCCAGATCAACTCTGAGTCCTGACCTCATGCCTCAGCTGCATCATTCTTGAATGCTATTTTTTTAAATGGCAATGCCCTAACTGGGCAAGAGCAGGCTCAGCACCTAATTAATGGTGCTGGGCACCTCTAGGAGATGGGAGCTGCCTGCCCAGCACCAGTGGCAAAGGCAGGCAACAGCCATGTTGGGGGCTGCTGCTGCCTTGTCAAATAAAGCAGGCCAGGAGGTTGAACACAGTGGAAAGAAGCCATGGATGACAAGTTAAGGTGCAGCACTAGTCCTGGTGCCAGTTGGCCCCCCTCAAATTTGATTTTAAAACAAATACAAATAAACTTACTTGAGCCCTGCAGCAGACCCAACAGCTGTGCACCAATGTGCACAAAACTGTTTGGGCTTGCTGGAAAGACATTGAAAATTGCATTCCCAAATGGATAGCCCCCTTAACAAGCTCCTTTGGGAGCAAGCTTGTTTCCCATTCAGAGCTCAAGGTGAAGGGCAAAAGCTCACGGTACAGGACAGCACCAAGGTGAAACAGAAAGAAAAGTAAAATCAGGAAGTAGTGATTAGGTGACACCAAACCTGCATTTAAAAGCCCCGAGGAAGGAATGACTGAGGACAAAGAAAGAGTTCTATAGCTATGAGATCATAGGTGGGTTAGTATAGAGGGCCAGGATAAATCTTAGTCTCAGTAGAGTACAAAGGACAAAGGATACATAGAAACATGCATAGAAAATAGAAGCAGGAGTAGGCCATTCGGCCCTTTGAGCCTGCTCCACCATTCATTATGATCATGGCTGATCATCGAATTCAATATTCTGATCCCCCCCTTCCTCCCATATCCCTTGATCCCTTTAGCCCCAAGAGCTGTTATTTAATTTCTTCTTGAAATCACACAACGTTTTGGGTCTCGACTACTTTCTGTGGTAGTGAATTCCACACATTCACCCCCCTCTGGGTGAAGAAATTTCTCCTCACCTCAGTTCTAAAAGGTTTACCCCTTATCCTCAAACTATGACCCCTAGTTCTGGGCTCCCCCACCATTGGGAACATTCTTTCTGAATCTACCCGGTCTAACCCTGTTAGAATTTTATAAGTTTCTATGAGATCCCCTCTCACTCTTCTAAACTCCAATAAATATAATCCTAACTGACTGAGTCTCTCCTCATATGACAGACCTGCCATCCCAGGAATCAGCCTAATAAGCCTTTACTGTACTCCCTCTATAGCAAGGACATCCTTTCTCAGATAAGGACACCAAAACTGCACACAATACTCCAGGTATGGCCTCACCAATAGTATTCCTATACTCAAATCCTCTCGCTATGAAGGCCAACATACCATTTGCTTTCTTTGCTGCCTGTTGTACCTGCGCACTTACTTTCAGCGACTGATGCACGAGGACTCCAAGGTCTTACTGAGTATCCACCTCTCTCAATTTACACACATTCAAATCATAATCTGCCTTCCTAATTTTGCTACCGAAGTGGATAACCTCACATTTATCCACATTATACTGCATCTGCCATGTACATGCCCACTCATTCAGCCTATCCAAATTACATTGAAGCATCTCTGCATCCTCAGGATGAAGGCATTGATAAAAGAGACAGCCATGACAGGGACACCCAAAAAGAGAGATGTTGGATACTGGAATAATGAAGGGACCAGTATAAAGTACGAACAGCACAGAAACAAGCCATTTGGCCCAACAGGTCCATGCTGGGATTTAGGCTCCAAATGAGTCTCTTCCCATCCGTTTTATCTAACCCAATTGTCCTTTCATTTATTTCTTCTTTGGGCTCCTATCCAGCTTCCCTTGAAATGCATCAATGCTATTCACCTTAACTAACCCCTGTGGTTGCACCTTTCACACTGCAACACCCTGATGGGTAAAGACTTTTCTCCTTAATCCTCTAATGGATTTATTGGTGACTGTCTTCAATTGATGGCCTCCTAGTTCTGATCTAGCCCGCAAATGGACTCATTTTCCTTACCTTTAGCCAAGCAAACCCTTTCATAATTTTGAAGAACTTGATCAGGTAACCATCTCACTTTCCTCGTTTCTAGCCTGTTTAATCTTTCTCGGTATAACCTCTCAGCTCTGGAATCATTCTAGGCAGCCTCTTTTTTCTACATAATATAGAGAGCAGTACTGTTCACAGAACTCCATGTGTTGTACCTAAGATTCAATGCAAGTTTAACATAATCTTACTGTATTTCAATTATATCCCTCTAGAAATGAACCTCAATGCTTAGATTGGGTTTTTTGTCATGGCATTATTAACCTGCATCTTGCTTTTTGTGATTTGCATGTCTGTACTCCCAGATCCCTGTATCTAATTTAGACCCTTATTCCAAGGACTATGTGGCTCCTTTATTCTTTCCTACCAAAATGTATCACCTCTTACATGTCTATATTGAAGTAATTTGCCAATTACTTGCTCATTCCGCAAGTTTATTAAGGTCTTCCTGTATTTTGTCACAACGCTCTTCTGTATTAGCTACAATTCCCAATTTGGTATTATCTGTAAATTTTGAAATTGCACTTCTGATCCACAAGTCCAGATCATTAAATGAAAATTGTGAAAAGTAGTCCCTGCCCTGATCCTTGTGGAACTACCCTTAAGTAGTAACTACCCTTAATTCCTAATCTCTGCTTTCTGTTTTGTAGTTAGTTTGCAATTCACTTGCTTTGTCACCTGACTCCACACGTTTTCCACAATATCATCATTTTTTTTGTATCCTGTCCTGTTAAAAGCTCAAATTGTTCAGTCCTTGCAACATCCGGGTGATCAAAAATTCTCTCCTGGAGCAATACCTTTATTGAATTCCAAATAAATTTATTAAAAAAATACGTTTAGACATGCCAGATCTCAGTTGGGCCACTAGATGGAGCATTTCTTAGTGGCAGACTGTTAATTGCCAGAGAAGTCCTGAACCAGAAAAACCATCATGGACACACAACCACAATAGATCGCCATGTATAAGTCAATGCAGCATATGAAGTGATGCCATTTATTTTGGGACCGAAATGCATGTTTAGGGCTATACTTGCATTCGGATTCAGTCTCAATTGTTCAGCTCAGAAATGCATGTAGGGTCATACTCGTGTTATAAGTCAGTGCGTGGATCAAGTAGGTGTCATGGACCATGTTACCAAGAAGATGCACGGTAGTCCACACAAAGTAAACTGTGCATGGCAACTGACAAACAGAAATGGGCCCTCTGGCAAAAAGAATGAAGTAGTTTCAAGCTAAAAGTCGGAACATTTGCTAACTCATCGAATAGCTATGCTGCAGTGAGGAAATTTGGTGTTAGTGAAAAAACAGTGGGAGAATGGAAGAAGCAGGAATCCACCCTGAAGAAAATGTGCAAGACCAAATGTGGCATGAAAGCAGGGACCAGTTCCTGAGAAGATCGTATCGGAGTGGGTCCTCAACAATCATCAGAACGGTTGCATCATCACCAGAAAAGCAATGCATATATACACACGGAAGTAGACCAAATCAAACCAAGTCCAGCAAAGATTTCAGAGCAACAGCTCTGTAGCCACTTTATGGAATGAAAATATCCAGTGTTACAAGAAAAGACCAAGATCGCTCAGAGACTACCAAAAGACCTTGATGCCAAAATGACCAGTTTCCAGCGATTCACCATCAGACAGCAGCAAAAACACAAGTATACATGATGTCATGGCAACATGGGTAAAACCTCTATGAATTTTGATTTGTCCAGCAGTTGAAGTGTGGAGTGAAAAGATTTGAAAATGGTTCTAGTGAAAAACCACAGGACATGAGAAGACAAGATTCACAGTGGGACGAGCCTGCATGGCCGACGGAATAAATTAAAGCCTGGACTAATTTTCAAGTGTAAACCCAGGCCAAAAACTAAGTTCCCGTAGGGATTTTTGTGCATGTCCTTAACAATAGTTGGATAGATGAGGATGAAATTAAGTTGTGGATTGATAATGTGTTGGAATAGAAATTCTGGTGGCCTGTGTAAAGAATGCAGCTTATTAGTGTAGGACATGTTCAGATCCGATAACATCAAGAAATAACACCCAAATTATAGAAAGGAGTCGAACGTCTAGTTTAAACTTTGGGTGTGTCTCTCAACAAACCATTCAAGGATCATGATCGTGCCAATTGGAATAGGTGGATGGTTGATAGAGACAAAACCTTCAGAAAAGAGTGGAAATATACATGCTGCTCTGCTGGATGTTTTTTGTGTGGTTTCATCATCAAATCCAGACGCTATTAATGCGCAAACTGTCATCAGATCATTCAAAAATGTGGAATTTCCAATTCAGCGGATGGAGAGGAAGATCATTTGTTGTAGACTGTGGAGGGATGATTCTGAAACCAAAAGTGCCAAATCTGATCCAGAGTGGGATCCTTACAATGATGCCATAGCCAAAGTGACCCAGGATGAATTTGTGAACTCTTTGCGTCAGATGCTGAAGATGATGAATTTAACAGTTTTTAAAATGTTTTGATTGTGGTTCAGACTATCCTTGTAGAATTAATTAATTCAACAAAATGTGACAATGATTTAATTTGAATTACTGTTTTTATTCTTTTTCCCATTTCAAAATGGCGACCACCTACAGCAAGACTGGAGGTTCACGTTTTAAACTCGGTGCATAAATTGACCCCTGGGGTCATATTATGGGACGAAGTAGAAATGGTCGAATGCTTCAAGTTTTTAGGTGTCCAGATCACCAACAACCTGTCCTGGTCCCCCCATGCCGACACTATAGTTAAGAAAGCCCACCAACACCTCTACTTTCTCAGAAGACTAAGGAAATTTGGCATTTTGATTTTGGTTTGATTTGATTTATTACTGTCACATATATTAGTATACAGTGGAAAGTATTGTTTCTTGCACACTTTACAGACAAAGCATACCGTTCATAGAGAAGGAAAGGCGAGAGTGCAGAATATAGTGTTACAGTCATAGCTAGGGTGTAGAGAAAGATCAACTTAATGTGAGGTAGGTCCATTCAAAGGTCTGATGGCAGCAGGGAAGAAGCTGTTCTTGAGTCGGTTGGTACATGACCTCAGACTTTTGTATTTTCTTCCCAATGGAAGAAGGTGGAAGAGAGAATGTCTAGGGTGCGCAGGGTCCTTAATTATGCCGGCTGCTTTTCCGAGGCAGGCAGAGTTGATGGAGTCATGTCCGCTACAACTCAACTTTAACAGCTGCACCATAGAAAGCATTCTTTCTGGTTGTATCACAGCTTGGTCTGGCTCCTGCTCTGCCCAAGACCGCAAGGAACTATAAAGGGTCGTAAACGAAGCCCAATCCATCACTCAAACCAGTCTTCCACCTATTGACTCTGTCTACACTTCCCACTGCCTCAGAAAAGCAGCCAGCATAATCAAGGACCCCACAAAAGAGCTCGAGGGGCAATAAGGAGAATTTTTTTCCGACAGTGAGTTGTTATGATTTGGAAAGCACTAACTGAAAGAATGGTGGGAGCAGATTCAGTGGTGGCTCTGAACAGGGAATTGGATATAAAGTTGAAGGGGAAGAATTTGCGGGGTTGTGGGAAAAGAACAAGGGAGTGGGACTAATTGGATAGATCTTTCAAAGAGTCAGAACAGGTATGATGGGCCGAATGGCTTCCTACTGTGCTGTATGATTCTAAGTAACAATCCGACACCTTGCTCATTCCTTAATATAAATTACACTTGTTTGTCCAACTAGCAAAAAATGGTTGAGTTACCATGTCACCATTGTAGAATGCATTGACCAGCTCCCCTCCTGTGGTTCGAGTAGATTTGCTGCAGTGAGAATTTACAATACTTTGTTTGCGTTGCGCTATTTGAGATACATTCCCCCTCAAGATGCTCTGCTTACTAATGACCATCTCTGTTCACAGGGGAGCTGGGTTGTGGCAATCCAAGCAGAACAACAAAATCCCACAAATCAATCACTCGCAGAAACTGTGGACTTTAATCAACGTGTGTGATTAATTTGCTGCTTCACTGTGGAATAATGAAGCTGGAAGTTTAGTAATACATCAAGCGCTGTGCAGGAGGAGCCAAGACCAATGGCAAGAAGTTTGTATCACCTGGCAACCAGTGAAGGTTTTATGTTGTTCACCAGACAGAAAAGGCTAGAAAGCTCAGAGGTCCTACATCATGTGAGATGTTACCAATATAATGCTAAAATGATCACTTAAAAAAAAATCATAACATGTCTTAAATTAAAGTCGCGAATGTCAAAGAAATTCTAGTTCCCAGACGGTGGTGCAGTGAATGACAATGTTGTGCAACCTCTGCCTCACTTTCATAGACGATTATGTCCTTTGCAAGACCTTGTAATGCACTGTCTTGTGTCTTTGATTTAATCATTGAAATAAATAATGTGAGCCAGTGTACCAGTTTACAGCTACTGGTATTACTTCATGCTAAACGTTGTCTTATTCAAGGGCCACTTTTAAATAGTGTTCAACATCCTGCACTACATAATGATGGGAGATAGTTTCAACGCAGCCCTTTTGTTATCCTACCACTTGGTAGCGTCCATTTCCTTCCCTAACAGCACTGTGGATGTACCTACACCACATGGACTGCAGCAAACAAATGCTTCATTTATTTATTAGTCACAAGTAGGCTTACATTAACACCGCAATGAAGTTACTGTGAAAATCCCCTAGTCGCCACACTCCAGCACCTGTTCGGGTACACTGAGGGAGAATTTAGCATGGCCAATGCACCTAACCAGCACATCTTTCACCCTGTGGGAGGAAATCAGAGCACCCGGAGGAAACCCATGCAGACACGGGGAGAACGTGCAGACTCCGCACAGACAGTGATGCAAGCCAGGAAGCGAACCCAAGTCCCTGGCGCTGTGAGGCAGCAGCTAACCACTGTGCCACCGTGTCGTTCAAGAAGGCAGCTCACCTACTTTCTCGAGGGCAATTAGAGATGGGCAATAAATGCTGGCTTAGTCAGCGACACCCACATCCTGTGACAAAATAAAAAGCTTTGCCTTCTATTGCTGGGGAGCAAGAAAGTAAGTAGGAATGACACTGAAATCCATTTTGTCAACATGCCACAGTGGAACAGGCTGGGAATGGTGATGTTGAAACTTGAGAAGTAAGCCTGCTGGAGACCACAGTGGTGGTGTGTGATAATTGTCCCTCAAGTCATATCATGAATACCACTGGATAACGCACATCAGGTGAAATGTAAATACACATGCTGTTTAGTTAGTGTAAGTTCACTGTTGACTTGTAAACGTATGCATTCCCTAAACTGTGTAGTGACATGCAGGGAAGCTGCTGTTCAAGAAAGAAAATCAAAATTTCTTGCACTTATATGTTGCTTTATCCCATCCCTCGGAATCATTCCAAACTATTCATAAAAATGCACTTGCAGCAGTCATTTTGCGCGCAGCAAGATTGCACAAGCAGTAATGAAATACATGACCAGTTAATCACATGGTGTTGGTTGAAGGAGGTATGTTGGTCAAGAAACTGGGGAACTCTGTGCACTTCCATGTCAAAGGAAACTTTAACCCATTGTCAAAATGTTAACCCATAAGATAAAGGCAAGTTAAAGACCAGAACTGGGCTGGAGGAACCCATGTGAACAAATTCCCCTGCACAGCATCTGATGTTTTTTACTCTGATGTCTATAGAATCCCTTATTTACTTTCCATATTAGAATGAAAGCAGTAACAAGGCCTTGGACAACTGATCTTGGGGGCTACTGGCAGCACCAATTGTCTTGTTTAGGTGAGATATTCAAACAGTTAGATATGTAAGAAGGACTTGTATTGATAGAGTGTCTTATCACATTTCTCACAGATCTTAACAGCACCTTTCAAACCCATGACCTCTACAACCTAGAAGGACAAGGGCAGCAAACACATGGGAACACCAACATCTGCAAATACCCCTCCAAGTCACTCACCATCCTGACTTGGGAACATATCACCATTTCTTCACTATCACTGGGTCAGAATCCTGGAACTCCCTCTCTAACACTACCATGGGTGTACATATATGCAAAATGGACTCCAGCAATTCAAGAAGGCAGATCACCTCCACCTTCTCAAGGGCAATTAGGGATAGACAACAAATGTTGGCCTAGCCAACGATGCCCATATCCCATGAAAGGAAACAAACACATTGCTCAGTGTTTCAGATACATTGGCTGGAATTTTACCGGCACGCCCACCCCGAGTCCGGGAGCGGGCGAGGTTCGGAGAACGGCTTTTTCTGATGACCTTGGGCTGGATCGTATGAACATGCCGGTAAAATTCCGCTCATTATGTTGAAGCAAAGTGACTGTTGTTGGCAATGGTGGAGCCATTTTTGCACACAAGGTCCCACAAACAGCAGTGAAATGTTCATATGTTTTGGTGATGTTGGTTGAGAAAGGAGTATTAGCTGAGACACTGGGAGAATGATGCTGATAGAAACTTTTGTATTCATTTGAACAGGATCTTGGTTTATCATCTTGGTTTAAGAATGGAATCTCTGACATTGCACCACTCCCTCAATGCTGCACTTGAGTGACAGCCTATTTTAGGTACTGCTGGAGTGGAACTTGAACCCACAAAAGCTATCAACTAAGCCAAGCTGATACTTGAGAGAAGAGAGCGTTGTTAATGGAGAGGACTGTGTTTGGGAGGAGTTAGCTGATTTGGCAATAAGGTAGCTGGCACACATTTTTCTAGCATCTCAAATAGATAGTGACTACATAAATCATGTACGTTTCCTGTACATGTGGTGTACATTTTACATATATACTTCCCCTATGTGTTCCTGCAATTCTACTTTATGCTATGTACAATACCTCTGCCCAATTTATATTTATATGCATATCTATATAAAATCGGCATCAACAGCCCTCTGTCCAAATGATCATTCTTCTCGACAGTAAGTACTGGCCAGCTGTTTGGCTGTGTGGACCATAATGAATGAGTCACTCCTGACCTCACCCCAAGTCTGCATGCATACTCTCCTTCCAGCAAGTTAATTAGTGTTACCAATTGTTTGATGTTTTTGGAAGCCAACACGATGGAGTAAATATCAATCAGTTTTGCTGCACTGGAACACGGGAGGGTGGAGGTGTTAAAGAGGACAAAGCAGGAATCACTTCGCTATCACAGGTGAGTGGCTGCACAATATAAGGGATTCTATGGAGTAGGCACACTAAAGCTGTTCCTCCTTAGATTATTACCAGACAAATTCATTAGGACAACTTGGGCAGAAAAAAATTGTTAGAAAGAATTACCTGGGTTGAGACTGTCCAAACTCATTTCGCTTAGGATCCTTACAGCTAGCAAAGAGAATGTCACCATTCATCCTAGGTTTGAAGTGACTGACACCATCAACTTGCATATAGAGTAATGGACTAGATAAAAGCTGACAGTTCATTCATATCAAGCATTGGTTCTGTACATCATTAACTCCTAAAATATGAAAAAAGTAGGTAAGATGACCAGCCACCATCATAGAGGAGATGCTGTTTCAGAACAGGGCAATCCGTGGTGGGAGAAACTGGATTCATGTGTAGAGTATTTCAAATGGATAGAGAAGCCATATGAATGTTGTACATAGAGTGTACATCTTTGTACAAACAAGCTTATAGTGTTTATGCTATTATGTGTGATATGCGCATAGTACAAATCTATTTGGCATGCATGGCAAATTTGCTTCCTTCCAATTCAATCACATAGGTCCTATTTGCATGAAGGTATCATCTTGTGATTAATTCTTGTGGTAAATAATTTGTCAAATGATTTTAGCATTTTGACAAAGATTATCTGTGCAGAATTTGTCAGGGGTCACCTAAAATTCAAACTTAATTTGACACTGCTAAAACTAGGTGGTGCACTTGTTAACAGAATCAGCCAACAAAAGTATTGGGTTTTTGCTGTTTGGCAATCATGTAAAGACCAACAGATGTCATTCAAGACCTCAAATAGTGATGTTCTTGTCTGCTGAATTAGTCACTAGTAACATTGCACCTCATGGGATGCAAGCTCAAAATTAGAAGACATTCTCAACAATGAATATCTTCATCAACAAAGAATTTCAATTGCTAAACTCATAAATGTGTGCAAATATAAGAAACAGGTGCAAGTTTAACTTTGGGAACTAGAATGGTACCAGTCAGCAAATTAAGCATCTTGAACATTTTCATTTATAGAGTCCAATTCAGTAGCATTGTAGATCTGCGTGGCTTTCTAGGGAAGCCATACAGGCAAAACATCATGAAGTCAGTAAGAATGACAGATGTGCTAATCTAGAATACTTCTGACAATGGTAATTAACAATGGCCTTACTGTCAGTGAACAAATCTGCAGAAATTCCAAGCAGAAAGAAACACCTTATCGAACAGTTCCCATCCTGCAGTTGTTGCATGGGTTTTAGTATCATCAAATTCTGCCAAATTCAAACTTCAGCCAGGTTTAGTAAGATTAGCTTTCTATTACTGAGTTACATGCTTTCTCCTACAAATATCTCAATATAAATGTTCAATGTGTTTGTATGAAATTTCTTAGTGCACTTGGATTTAAAAAGCACACAGTAATTTAGTACAAGCATATTAATTGTACGAGAGCGGCACTGGTCAAGAACATATACCCTGGTATTTTTTTCTTTCTGTCAGAACTTCCCTCCATTTATTGGTTCACTGCCAAGGTATTCGGTGTTGTCAAGGATGTAAGCAAGTCATCTTACTGGTCAACAGAAACTGACTTCTGCAAAGTGACTTCACAGCACCAGGAAGAGTAGAAGTGATGGTCTGGTGATGGGGCTGTGCTAGTGTACGATAAAGATAAGATCAGAACTGGTAGCCTACAGAAAGCGAATCCCTAACCTAAATAATACTGAAAGCAACCATTTTCACAGTAACTCATAGACCCCTTATTTATTTTGCATATTAAAGTGATGTTATCAGGGCGCAGTCAGTAATAAGAACAACAGTAATAAGAACATTTCATAAATTTGACCTTGGTTTGATTGCTGGGAGCATAGATAGTTATACTTGGGAAAAACAGTACCATTTAAAATAGATAAGAGAAAAAGAGCCTTGCATTAATATAGCGCCTTATCACAATGAGCTTCTT
The DNA here is from genome assembly GCF_964213995.1 of Mustelus asterias. Lineage (NCBI taxonomy): Eukaryota > Metazoa > Chordata > Chondrichthyes > Carcharhiniformes > Triakidae > Mustelus > Mustelus asterias. Next base: position 13,760,260 of record NC_135834.1, on the reverse strand, counting down.
TGAAGTGCAGTGATTGTTGTTACATAGGCAAATGCAGCAGCCATTTTGCGCAAGCAAGATCCCACAAACAGCAATGAGATGATTGACCTGTTAATCGTTTTTGGTGGCAGTAAGCTGAGGGAGGGAATAGTGCCATCGGATCTCTAACATCCACCTGCAACACTGGAACATGCAGACGGGGCCTTGAGATTTATTACCAAGTTTATGTTGCTGCCCCTATTCTCAGTAGATGATATCACCACTGATGATGTCACGGGTTGATTGACAACCAGGCTGTTTCCATTGCTGATACAAACATGACATCAGCCAGTGGGACGTGACATATATAAAGCAAGAAGGAAAATTTAAGGTGCAGGATCAGGATTTGGGACTTTTTATTCTTTAGGTTAAATAATGGAGCTTTTACCTCTCCAAATGTATAAAGCACACTGCTGGGTTAAAAATTTGTTTGAAGTGAATGTCAAATATGCTTCTGACACATATACTTGCCTTAAAGTCAGATTGTGCCATGTTAGTTATTTGGCGATCATCATTATTTAACCCTCTGGATTTTTATATACAGGTTTGTTTTAGCGCCATTCATTGCCTTTGCTTATCACAGTATTCTACTTACTTCTCTCATATTGCTAAAAGGTCAGATAATGTCAATGGATTGATTGATACACTAAAATAAAAAAAAATACTTATTGTGAAGCAAGAAATAAAATTGCAAAAGAATCTTTCATTTATCTATTGAACATTTAGGAGTTTGGGCGGTTGCTAATTCTGTGCTCCATTTGACCTTCTGATCGATACTAAACACATTCCTCCCCGGTTGGTCTGCAAAAGGACACAAAGGTGCCTTTGCTCAGTCTGGATAGATGATGAAACCGGAAAAGGTGCTATACTTGTTGTTATTGCCGCCATGAACCTTCCCTCCATCAAGCTTCACGTAGACTTCATCTCCAACGTCCAGGTGCAAGATGACACTGTTGCTAGCGTAGTCATAGTTCTGATCAGCGTCTTGGGCAATGGCACTGGCTCGTACCTGAACCAAGATAGAATACAACAGGTATCAGTGGAATTAAACAATCTCTCAGGCTATCTTCTTCACTTCTCATTCCCTGCCTAAGAAAATGGACAGGTGACCAAGATCAGGGCTTTGTCCAGGCTAGCAAGGATTGACTCATCCTTTGATATTCCCCTTTCTCTTTGGAGAAGCACATCCATCAGATCCAATTTGTTTTGTCTGAAAATGTTTCAGAAATTATAGCACAGCACACCTTTCCTTGAGTATTACTCGAAATTTGCGAATGGAATTTTATGAAGAATTTGCCAATTGCAGTGTGCTGCATCACTGAGAACATGAGAGAGCTTGTGATGGGAAAGGGTATTTGGCATTCCTATCTCCTTCCCCTCATGGACCATCCCCATGTCCAATTTACCCTATTATCAAATTGTTCTCCTGAGAGAAAGTGCAGCCTGGTTTCTCCCTACTTTCTCACCAGAAGGGAACCAAGCAGAAATCAGGAATGATACAGGTCTGTGTCTGCTTGTTCTCTTCCAATTTCCAATATGTTCCCATATGAAGTGCATCAAAACTGGACTGGGTCTCATTTGTTAAGGATATGACTCACTCTATAAAAAAGGTTAAAATTTAACTCAGTTAAAACACAGCTAAAGATCTTTTGAGAAACTCGCACACAGATGCAAGGAATCAAGAAAATAATCTGAGATAACAAGATAACATTTTAGATAAGGTGACATTTTCGAAAAACAGCTTCTAAAGACCAGGTCATTGAGTGTATTTAAGACAGAGATAGATAGGTTCTTGATTGGTAAGGGGAAAAGGCAGGAGAATGGGGGTGTGGTGAACCATAGATAGTTACCACTATGGGTACTTGTATATATGTTACTCTCGTTGCTGTTGGGGTTAGGGTTGGGGTGTTCCACCTGTTGTTACTGTTTATGTGGTACACTCCGTTCGGCTCCGCCTAGACTCCGCCTTCTTACAGGAGTATAAAGGTCACTGCTACTTCCTAGTAGCCTTTAGTCTGGGATAATATTGTTAAGTAGTGTGCTCCTATTTGTAGTGAATAAAAGCCTTTATTCCCGGGTACGTTCTAGCCTCCCGTGTGAATCAATCGCGCATCAGGGGTTGAGAAACTTAACCGCCATAATTGAACGGCAAAGCAGACTTGATGGGCCGAATGGCCTAATTCTGCTCCTATAATCTTATGGTCTAAAGACTTGTCCAGAACAAAGGGGTCTAACAGTAAGACAGGCAAAGTCAAATAAGTAAAAGTAAAGTCGCCATAGTCCCAGATGACCATAGGGGAGAGCTGACTGGTGGTGACTTAACCTGAGGATCACCACACCTCAAGGTTGAGAAGGCGGAATCTTCATGAATAACCTCAGCCAATATAGGAATTAAACCTGCACTTTTGGCATCGCTCTGCATCACTAACCAGCTGTCCAGCCAACTGAGCTAAAAGGTTGTGGTATCACTCTGTAAACCTCACGGACCCTAACTTTTCTAGAATTCTTAATTATAAGATTCTAAATTCTGAGAGCGGTTACTCTTTGAGAGAAAATTCTGCAATAATGTACTGTGTATGTTTTATTCTGAGATATCTTTGTTTAGTCTAAATACTCCTGGAAGAGAGAATATTTTATCTCAAGACCAAGTCACTAGCTAGCGTAGCTCATTTATGTTCGTATGATGATTTAAAATTTCTTTCAGTTGAGGATTTAAGCTAACAATAAGCTCGACTGAATAAATTTACCTTGCCGGCGGGATAAAGATAGTAGAACCCTAACATATTACTTACAGCAGTTGCTGAGACAAACATTACATGTGGAACACCAACCCCAGAATAAAACTAGATGGAATATTAGAAGGATTGGGCAATGTACTGAATTCACACACTACAGGCATTTTTAATTGAGAGCAGGTTTTCAGTAGGTGTTAAAATGCATACAAGGACAATTTTTGAACTGAACTATTAAAGGAAAATGAGTGCTCATACTGATTTAATCTGAGCTTTATTTTTTGGGGTCTGTTTTCAGATCAAAGTGAACCCCAGTCAGGATATCACAGACATGTCACACAATGAGCTGCTGTGTAGAATGACGTTACATATCAGACATGTGTGTTCCACCCAGGTTCATGATTAAAATGGATTTCTCTAAACTGATCTGTAATAAAATGTCCATCTTCCACCAAATTCTGAAACCAGTTATTGCTCATACCAAAATGGCCACAGAGCTTTGAAACTGTCCTAGGGTTTAGTACAAATCCTCTGGAATTTACAGATGATCTAAGAGGGCCTCTTAAAATAGTTTCCACAATCCTGTGAGATACCTACAGAATCACAACAGCAAAACTGCAAATCCTCAAGCAGCCACAGACGTTTATACACTTGAACAGAACAGATCTGTATCCAATGAAGACTAGAAAATTTGTATTCTAGGTTCCTATATATAATTTATAATAAAACTATTTTAATATTTTAATAACAATGATCTCTGAGTACAGTAAGAAGTCTCACAACACCAGGTTAAAGTCCAACAGGTTTATTTGGAATCATGAGCTTTCGGAGGTGAGGAAGGAGCAGCGCTCCGAAAGCTCGTGATACCAAATAAACCTGTTGGACTTTATCCCGGTGTTGTGAGACTTCTTACTGTGCCCAGCCCAGTCCAATGCCGGCATCTCCACATCATGGATCTCTGAGTAAGAAATGTTCCTTACACAAGATAAGTAAATTAAAATAAAATCAATGCTTTGTGCTGAGATATTTCCTGTTATGTGCTCTTCATGCCAAAGCCCATGGTTATGACCCAGGTTACATCAGCCCAGCTCCCATCAGCTCTTTAAAACAGCAATCCAGGCTCCAAACAACTTCCAGTACTGGCATCGAATGTAATTTCTACACCAAAGAACAAAGAACAGTACAGCACAGGAAACAGGCCCTTCGGCCCTCCAAGCCTGTGCCGCTCCTTGGTCCAACTAGACCATTCGTTTGTATCCCTCCATTCCCAGGCTGCTCATGCTCTAAAAAGTTAGATGTCCTTTTACGTCATCCTGGCTGAGATCACCTAATGCAGCACAGACCAGGAACAGAACCACTGGATCTTTCTGATCAGCTTGGCTCAGTACCAAGAATAGTATTTAGGAATTCTGCTTATACCCAAATTCTTCTCCACTGTTTAGGACAAGGCTTTCTACCCTGGACTTGAGCTATATTATAAAGAATGAAAATGCACCAGAATGGACAGCTAAATTGCATATGGGTTTAATTATACAGTATAATATATATGCTTTTTGGTGAAATACATATTTTTTTACACAACTGCATAGTCTTTTGCACTAATTTAAAAAAAAATGTTTTCTACAGTACAATGCTGCTGCTCAGTGCGTGACAGAAACATTCAGCACTGCCAAGGACCACACTTTCTAATATGACGTGTCCCTGATTCTACCCTTGACAGGTCCCAAAGCATCAACTGTCAGCAGCAATTGTTGTTCCCCGCCCCCCCCCAGTCCTTCACATTCTCAACACATGATCAATCGTGCAGCTTAAAAGAGGTATTATGCTATTCTTCAGTGCTATATATAAAGAAAACTATCCTGCATGTTGCCTTGTTTGCTGCTGTTAGGGTGAAAGATGACTAGAAGATGCAGCAATTTTCTTTTTCTGCATCCAGGAATTCATCCAGAGGAACCTAATGGCATGTCGGGCTGCTTCTGACTACACTGCCTCAATGAATTGTTTCGAACTGAGAAATGAAATAACGCTCTCACATCAGGAGGATGTTCTTCTGGCACCTCTCTTACTATCCGACACTGCAGGCACAGAAAACATCTAGTTCACAGGTCTCACCATCATAACATTTCCGATCATTTTAAAAATCTATCCTACTATAGCACTGGGGACTCTAAATCTTCCTCAATTGTTCCACTAAACTGTCCCAGATGCTCTTTATCTTCCTTGTATCCTCACTGTGCAGATATCAGGACTCCTTCTCAGATCCTCAAAATATGGAATTCCTGATCTCCCTCAATCCTCTCTTTCTCTTTAAATTTTAAAACCGAGCCTGGCATCACATAAACCATACTTCTCAGTCCACCTTGTCTTCCAAACCTTGGTTGTCTTCTGTGTTAAAGACCTTTTCCCTTCGTCTATATTTTTTCAGTTTATAAGTGCTGCTCTAACATTTTTCTAAACAACTGCATGACGTATTTTTAATCAGTTCTTTATTCACATCTAACATCATGTAGATTTAAAAATCACAAGTAGAATAAAAATTGTACTGAAATTTGAATATGGATTCACGCTGTGCTATAGTTCCAAGGTCACTAAGATCCTCAAGCCTTGTTAATTAATCCTTCCTGTAATACAAAACTGGATTTGCTAGCTCACTGTGTTCTATCAATGCCTTGCTTGCAAAGTGTTGCCCCATGCTGATGCACATTGTTTATACCAGTGAATGCACTATTTGATTTGATTTGATTATTGTCACATGTATTAGTATACACTGAAGAGTATTGTTTTTTGCACACTATACAGACAAAGCATACCGTTCATAGAAAGGAGAGAGTGCAGAATGTAGTGTTACGGTCATAGCTAGGGTGTAAAGAAAGATCTGGGGCCCACCCATTGGCACTGCCAAACTGGCAGTACACTATTTTATATTCTTTCGTGGGACATAGGTGTCGCTGGTTGGCCAGCATTTATTGCTCAATCCTAGTCACCTGAGGGCAGTGCCAGGGGGCATTGCTAGGGCACCGTCTGGCCATGTCCCTCTACCCGGGGCTATTCTTACCTTTACGCCCTGGGGAGACCCCACGACGCTCACGTCTGTGTGAACCTGTTGTAAATCACATTGATGTGACGTTTGAAGATATGGCGAGGGGGGTCAAGATACGGGGGTGGGGGTTGGTCTTTAATGACATTAAAATGCATACAAGTGCATGCAAAACATAATGGGCGTGAACCTAATGATGTCGCCGGCAAGGGGCGGGGAAGATCTGAAGCCTCATTATTGCCGGCAAGAACTGCAACTTCCAGATTGTGAGCCCCCGGCGGCAACCTCGCAAACGACAAACACAGGCTCAAGATTTTGCCCATAATCTCCTTAATGGTAAAATATATCCATCAGCTAATAATCATCTGCAGTGGAGTTGACACCAGGACAGATACACAAGCCATGCTATACCAAGCATGAGTAAGACAGTCAAATCTTTACCCCAGTGCCTACCATAGGTCTCTGAGCCAAATTATATTATGTGAAATTATTATTATTTACTGAAAACGAGATAAAATGTGTGTTCAAAGAACAATACAGCACAGGAACAGGCCCTTCGGCCCTCCAAGCCCGTGCCGCTCCCTGGTCCAAACTAGACCATTCTTTTGTATCCCTCCATTCCCACTCCGTTCATATGGCTATCTAGATAAGTCATCATAGCAAAAGAATTGATATTGGAAAGCAACACAAATTATGCTGATAATTAAGAAGCTTTGTAACTGAAAACTCTGGCCACTGTAGAATGACGATATGTCTTGCATTATAGAGAAACATATCGGACTGATTGACTGGGACATTCTGATCTCTAATTAACATTGCAATGTGTGAACATTTTGATACTTTTGCACATTAGGAACCCAAACACATGGAAACCCCCTTGTCACGGCACGGTAGCACAGTGGTTAGCACTGCTGCTTCACAGCTCCAGGGACCTGGGTTCGATTCCCGGCTTGGGTCACTGTCTGTGTGGAGTTTGCACATTCTCCTCGTGTCTGCGTGGGTTTCCTCCCGGTGCTCCGGTTTCCTCCCACAGTCCAAAGATGTGCGGGTTAGGTTGATTGGCTATGCTAAAATTGCCCTTAGTGTCCTGGGATGCGTAGGTTAGAGGGATTAGTGGGTAAATATGTAGGGGTATGGGGGTAGGGCCTGGATGGGATTGTGGTCGGTGCAGACTCGATGGGCCAAATGGCCTATTTCTGTGCTGTAGGGATTCTAAGACATGCTGCAAGTTTAACATGGAGACCACTACTGAGCATTGAAGCATCATGTGAATGTCATAGAAGTGATTGGGGTAGAAGGCTATGCATGCTACCTTGATTTTTAATAAACATTTTGTCATGTTTGTCCTGCTCATGGCATAGTCTTGTCATGGATATCATTTACTGACAGGATTTGCCATCGAATCATTGCAGTTTTAGTACAGTAAATGGCCATTTGGCCCATTGTGCCCATATCAGTGCTAGCTCCACATTGCAGTTGTTCAATCCTACTTTCCTATTCTTGCCCTGCAATCACTCATATTTCCTCACTTCTTTAGTTGCTTATCCTGTTTCTTCCGCAGATTTCCCGGCGGCATTGAGTAGCTTGAATAGGGAATCCCATTGACAGCGGTGGGACCAGAGAATCCAGCGAGCGGCACACTGCCTCCCATTGCCAAGAAACATGCGGCTGGGCGGACGGAGAATCCCACCCTCAATGCTATTCTAATTTTAACCTCTTGTGAGAGGGTCACCATCGAGAGTATGCAGCAATGGGAAAGCTCAGTGAATCTCTACCACATATATAGTACATGTTTCTGCTCAAGGATACAGCAAAGAGGTACTCTGGATGAAAGGCCACGGACTCCGTTTCTCTCTCCACAGATGCTACCAGATCTGTTGAATATTTCCAGAATTTATTTGTGGTTTTATTTCAGCTTTCCAGTGTTCACAGTATTGTGCTTTTGTGAGGCACAGTGGTTAGCACTGCTGCCTCACTGCTGCCAGTGATCTGGGTTCGATTCCCGGCTTGGGTAACTGACTGTGTGGAGTTTATACGTTCTCCCCGTGTCTGCGTGGGTTTCCTCTGGGTGTTCCGGTTTCCTCCCACAGTCCGAAGATGTGCAGGTTAGGTGGATTGGTCATGCTAAATTGCCCCTTAGTGTCCAAAGATGTGTAGGTTAGATGGATTAGTCATGGTCAATGTGTGGGGATAGGGCGAGGGGGAGGTGGGTTGGGTAAGATCTGCTTTCAGAGAGGCGGTGCAGACTCGATGGGCTGAATGGCCTCCTACACCATAGGGATTCTATGGCATGCACATTAGATCCTGTTTAACTGCAGTATGAGGATGTTACTAATTAAACAGACAACTGAAATTCCCTCCCGAAGTCTCTCTGCCTTTCTGTCCTCCTTTAAGATGCTCCTTTAAATCCACCTCTTAAAGCAAGCATCTTACATTGACTGAGTTTCAATTTTGACTGATTATGTTCCTGTGAAGTGTCTCGGGATGTTCTACCGCATTAAAGGTATATAAATGCAAGTTGTTGGATTTTGTTGTACAAGAAAATAAAGCAAAATGTTTGTGTTTTTTGTGACGACTAGTAACTGATATCACA